>NW_023994406.1:0-285000 GCF_015586225.1 Lucilia sericata | reverse complement strand
AATAGAAAAATTCGTATATTTGAGAAACTATTAGAGCTAGAATCTTCAAATTCTACATGAAGATCTTTGACATTAATGTGAACATTTAGGTTTAGGTTTAGGTAAGAAGGGCAGCCACTCAATCAAACACTTGGGTCCACCTAGTTGCGGTCCCGTTGTGTTACCCTAGTGGTCGTAGGAGTTCAATTGATTTTCACTCTCTACTTCCAGTTTTAAACCAACCAGTTTGATTTACAAAGTTTAGGATATTCTTTAGACATATCCCAGATAGCTCATCCAGACAAGATAAAGCAGAAAGGCCGAAACATTGTTCTCTGCTTTCATTGAATGATGGGCAATTACAGAGAAGGTGAGGTATTGTTTCCTCTTCCTCCTCATTGTTACAACTTCTACAGTAGTCGTTATATTCGAGACCCATTCTTCTGGCGTGATTGCCAATAGTACAGTGTCCCGTTATGACTGATACCAGCACTCTTATCTGTTCCCTGCGAAAGCTTAATAGTAAGCTTGACCTGGGAGCATCGTATAGAGGCCAAATTGACATACATATGTATGTATGTATGTATGTATGTATGTATGTATGTATGTATGTATGTATGTATGTATGTATGTATGTATGTATGTATGTATGTATGTATGTATGTATGTATGTATGTATGTATGTATGTATGTATGTATGGTATGTATGTATGTATGTATGTATGTATGTATGTATGTATGTATGTATGTATGTATGTATGTATGTATGTATGTATGTATGTATGTATGTATGTATGTATGTATGTATGTATGTATGTATGTATGTATGTATGTATGTATGTATGTATGTATGTATGTATGTATGTATGTATGTATGTATGTATGTATGTATGTATGTATGTATGTATGTATGTATGTATGTATGTATGTATGTATGTATGTATGTATGTATGTAGTATGTATGTATGTATGTATGTATGTATGTATGTATGTATGTATGTATGTATGTATGTATGTATGTCTGTATGTATGTATGTATGTATGTATGTATGTATGTATGTATGTATGTATGTATGTATGTATGTATGTATGTATGTATGTATGTATGTATGTATGTATGTATGTATGTATGTATGTATGTATGTATGTATGTATGTATGTATGTATGTATGCATGTATGTATGCATGTATGTATGTTCGTGCTTTATAGACTGCTAAACGGCTAGATCGATTTTCCTGAAATTTTCACAGTTTCTTCATGTATGTCTGGAAGGAACTATAGGCTACTTTTTATGTTGAAATTTCATGTGGGCGACGTGCCACGCCCATATTAAGAAAATATTAAATTAGTATATCTGAGATAATATAATAGTTAGAGTATTCAAATTTTGTCGGAGCAACTTTACTATCAATATAATTATTTAAGACAAAAAGTGGGCGGATTAGGGGGCGTGGCGTGGCACCTCCCATATAAATTAAATACAATAATTCGTTTATCTTGGAAACTATTATAGTTAGAATATTAAAAATTTGCACGAGTAACTTTAACATCCATGTAAACATTTTGGGTAATAAATTGGCGGACTACCCAAGAGGGGAGCGGCACCTCCCATATTAATTAAAAACAAAAATTCGTTTATCTGGGAAACTAATAGAACTAAATTCTTCAAATTTTGCACTAAGAACTTAAGTATTCATCTGAACATTTTGGAGAAAAAAGAGCGGACTTTCGTCATGGGGGGCTTGGAACCCCCATATAAATTAAATAGGAAAATTATTATATCTGAGAAACTATTAGAGCTAGAATCTTTAAATTTTACTTGAAGAACTTGAATTTAGAGTATAACGGGCGGACTTCTAATGGGGTACTTGATACCTCCCATATGAATTAAATACAAAATTTCGTTTAACTGGGAAACTAATAGAACTAGATTCTTCAAATTTTGCACAAATTATTTTAATATTCATCTGAATATTTTGGAGGAAAAAGGGCGGACTTTCATCCGGGGAGCATGAAGCCTCCACATGAATTAAATTCGTATATCTGAGAAACTATTAGAGCGAGAATCTTCAAATGTTACATGAAGAACTTTGACATTCATGTGAACATTTAGAGAATAACGGGCGGACTTTCAATAGGGCGCTTGGCACCACATATATGATTTAAATACAAATTTTTCATAGATAGATAGAAATTGGTGAACTTGCAATAATTTGCTTGGCATCTCTCATATGTAACATATTGTTAATCTGGAAAACTATTGTAGTTAGAATTTTCAAAATCGTTAAGTGGGTTTTTTATTTAATCAGTTTAAATGGCTAAACTGCCACGCCCATATTAAGAAAATATTAAATTAGTATATCTGAGATAATATAATAGTTAGAGTATTCAAATTTTGTCGGAGCAACTTTAGTATCAATATAATTATTTAAGACAAAAAGTGGGCGGATTAGCATTAGGGGGCGTGGCACCTCCCATATAAATTAAATACAAAAATTCGTTTATCTTGGAAACTATTATAGTTAGAATATTAAAAATTTGCACGAGTAAGTTTAACATCCATGTAAACATTTTGGGAAATAAATTGGCGGACTACCCATGAGGGGAGCAGCACCTCCCATATTAATAAAATACAAAAATTGGTTTACTAATAGAACCAAATTCTTCAAATTTTGCACTAAGAACTTAAGTATTCATCTGAACATTTTGGAGAAAAAAGAGCGGACTTTCGTCATGGGGGGCTTGGAACCCCCATATAAATTAAATAGGAAAATTATTATATCTGAGAAACTATTAGAGCTAGAACCTTCAAATTTTAATTGAAGAACTTTGACATTCATGTGAACATTCAGAGAATAACGGACGGAATTTCAATGGGGGGCTTGGCACCACACATATGAATTAAATACAAAATTTCGCTTATCAGGGAAACCAATATAACAAGATTCTTCAAATATTGCACGAAGAACTTTATTATACATATGAACAATTTGGAGAAAAAAAGGGCGGACTTTCATCTGGGGGCTGTGAGTTCCCATATGAATTAAATAGAAAAATTCGTATATTTGAGAAACTATTAGAGCTAGAATCTTCAAATTCTACATGAAGATCTTTGACATTAATGTGAACATTTAGGTTTAGGTTTAGGTAAGAAGGGCAGCCTCTCAATCAAACACTTGGGTCCACCTAGTTGCGGTCCCGTTGTGTTACCCTAGTGGTCGTAGGAGTTCAATTGATTTTCACTCTCTACTTCCAGTTTTAAACCAACCAGTTTGATTTACAAAGTTTAGGATATTCTTTAGACATATCCCAGATAGCTCATCCAGACAAGATAAAGCAGAAAGGCCGAAACATTGTTCTCTGCTTTCATTGAATGATGGGCAATTACAGAGAAGGTGAGGTATTGTTTCCTCTTCCTCCTCATTGTTACAACTTCTACAGTAGTCGTTATATTCGAGACCCATTCTTCTGGCGTGATTGCCAATAGTACAGTGTCCCGTTATGACTGATACCAGCACTCTTATCTGTTCCCTGCGAAAGCTTAATAGTAAGCTTGACCTGGGAGCATCGTATAGAGGCCAAATTGACCTCGAATTGAGACAGGTGGTTTCACTGAACCATCTAATTTGAGCCATCTCATATAGTTCAGTCTGAACCAGTAGCTTACAGTTAGTAGGAGAGATACCAGTAAATGCGTCGATTTCATCCTCCCCTCTCATCGCACCATTCCTGGCAAGTTCGTCAGCTATACAGTTTCCCCGACAATTACTATGTCCAGGAACCCATATTAGCGTTATCCTAGAATGTCTCGCTATCTCATTCAAAGATACCCGGCATTCTTCGGTTAACCTAGATGTCGTAAAGACACCCGCTAGATTTTTGATCGCAGCTTTGCTGTCCGTATATATACATATATCACCCGATATTTGATAATACCTCAGCCAGTTGGCGACTCGTTTAATAGCAGATATCTCTGCCTGTAAAATACTACAATAATTAGGTAGCCTAAAAGAGGATTTGATTCCAAATCTTTCAATGTAAAAGCCACCACCCACTCTTCCACTCCTCTTGGAGCCGTCAGTGAAAACATTTGTTACACCATCAGTTGAGTGTGACTCGTGTACTGAATTCCTATTGGGAATTCGGATGTGAAAGCGTCTGTCGAAGTGAGGTTTCGCAACGCAATAGTCTACATTAAGATGCAAGGACTCGAAGTGTTTAATTATTCGTGAGTGCCCTATACCTCTACTACCGGACCACGAACCACACGCGTTTAGTCTGATTGCAGAATTAAGGGCTAGTTGAATCGCCATCAGGTCAGCTGGTAACCAGTTCATTATGGTTAGCAGGGCCTTCGTTGGCGTCGTCCTCATTGCTCCCGTGATCAGGATTGCAATATTTCGTAAGGTACGTTCGATGGCTGCACAATGAGAAGCGTTTTCCAATGCCTGCCACCATACAATAACACCATAGAATAGTATGGGCTTAACAACCGCTTTGAAGATCCAGTTGATACCTTTAGGGTTGACGCCCCAGTTTGAACCAACTGCCCTCTTGCAGGTGTAAATAGCTATATTTGCCTTATTTATCCTGTTTTGGATGTTCATATTCCAGGATAGTTTACTGTCAAGGATTACTCCAAGGTATTTCGCATGATCAGTGAGATTGAGTCTTATTCCGTTTAACTTTGGAGGCATAAAGTTTTCAATCTTATACTTCCTTGTAAAAAGAACAAGTTCAGTTTTCAGTGGATTTACACTGAGGCCACAGGTAACACTCCACTTGCTAAGCAAGTTAAGAGCAGATTCCATGCAGTTTGATATAGTATCTAGGAATTTGCCAGATACCACTACCGCGACATCATCAGCATAAGCGACAGTCTTAATCCTCCTTTTATCCAGTTCATTTAGTAAGGAGTTCATAGCCACATTCCAGAGAAGGGGAGATAGGACTCCCCCCTGTGGTGTGCCACGACTAGCAAGTCTTGAGACATTGACTCCGCCCATCGTTGCACTTATGACCCTGTTACTCAGAAGTTTTTTAATAAGCTGCTGAGTTTGATGATCAACCCCTAGTCCATCAAGTGCGTCTATAATGGCATAGGGTTCGACATTGTTAAAGGCACCTTCGATGTCAAGGAAGGCAACAAGAGAGTACTCCTTATTCGCTAGTGAACTTTCTACATGTCCCACTAGCGAGTGTAGAGCCGTTTCCACAGACTTGCCTTTGGTATAGGCATGTTGTGATTTGGAGATCAATTCCGTGGGGATGGTTAATCTCAGGTGTACATCAATGACTCTTTCAAGAGTCTTGAGAAGAAAAGACGCAAGACTGATTGGTCTATAGTCTTTTGGTTTGGTATGTGATGTCTTTCCCCCTTTAGGAATAAAGACCACATTATATCTCATCCACATATGAGGGATGTATAGCAACCTTAGGCATGCTTTGTATATCGATAGCAGCAAGTATAATACCATCTGGACCCGGAGATTTGTATGGGTCGAAACTGTTAAGCGCCCATTGGATTCTTTCTCTATTAATGACTGTAGAGCTGGTATCAGGCGCTAAATGAACCGGGTCTACCGTCTCCTCATTAAGAGGTTGACATCCCGGAAAATGAGTGTCCAGCAGCACTTCCAAGGATTCTCTGCAGGACATAGTCCAGTTGCCACAGGGCTTTTGGATATAGCTCGGGACAACATGTGAGGTAGACAGAATCTTGCGAAGTCGGTTGGTCTCGGAGGAACCTTCAACGTTCGTGCAGAAGTCCCTCCACGCCTTCCTCTTCGCATTTCTAGTCAAGTTTTTGAAACGATTCACTGAGGTCTTATAGGGTATCCAGTTATTGGTCCTTTTTGCCTCGTTGAACAGTTTACGGCATACTTTCCTAGCATTTGCTATTTCAGTGTTCCACCATGAGGGTTTGGATTTTCCTCTCTTGATGGAGGGTTTACAGGCATTTGTGGTCGCCATATGGAAAGCATCCGTTAGGGTGTGAACTGCTGCGTTAATATCCTCAGTACTTTCTAGAGTAGGGAGAGAAATAAGAGACGAGGAAAGCAGGTTATGTTGAACTTCCCAATTCGTCTTCCTTCTATTAAGAATACTATTCATATTCCCTTTTATATTACCAATCATAAAGTCTATATATCGATGGTCTGACAAAGAACAGTCGTTAGATACGGTCCAATGCGTGATACATTCGCGGTGCTTAGCACTCACGAGCGTTATGTCTAGTACCTCTCTTCTGTTAGATACAATAAAAGTGGGTTCTGAACCCCTATTTACTACTTCCAAATTTCTACTAATAATGAAATTGAAAAGTTGCTCACCTCTTGTGTTAGTGTCGCTGCTACCCCAAATACTGTGGTGCGAGTTAGCGTCAGCACATATGATGACAGGGATATTGTGCATATTCGCCTTATCTACCAATCTACGGACATTGTTATTGGGAGGACAATCCCCGTGATCATGGGCCATATAACTAGAAACCAGCCATGTGGTAGTGCCGCCATGTTCTAGTGCGGCTGCGACCGTATCTTCATCACTGAAATCAGATAAGATGAAGATGTGAAGAGAGCTTTTGGCCAGAATACAGGACCTTACTTTACCTGAACTTTTAACATACAGGATTTTATAGTCCTTATCTTGTAGTCCGCAAACCCGATTCTGATGGATCCATGGTTCTTGGACCATTATTAGCTCCTCCCCTCTCTGCGCCACTCGGAGGAGCAATGCAGCTGATGCTGCTTTAGAGTGGTGTAGATTGATTTGAGTCAATCTCACCATCTCCTGAGGTAACAACATCGACGTTGGCGATCTCCTGGGATAGCCCCAGAAGGTCGTCATCGTCGACCTCCTCATCCTTCCGAGTGGAGAGTTTGCTCATCAATTCAGAGACTGACTGAGCATCATCTTTCTCGGAGGGATCAGAGGTTGTATTGCTAACCGTGCCTTCTATTGACTGCACGGTCATCTCGTCATCTACATCCACCTTCGGAGAGGGATCGCCCTTGGAATCGCTACGATAAACGTGGAGGAAGATCGTTCTGAAGCCGTAATAGACCTTCCCCTTTGTTTCTCGCAGCGGTTCCAAGGATTCCTTGTTCAGGACTACGATCACATGTCTTGAAGGTCCGTCAGCCTCTGAAACCCTTACAACTTTCCAGTCATTAGTTGGAAGCTGAGGGTTGCAGCACTTTAGGATCTCCAAGATCTCTTCGGGAGTGGAGGGTTCTGACGGTATTTTGGCGATGGATCGAGGCCTGCGTGGTATCTCCTCAGGAGTCACCACATCAAGCTTAGATCCACCCCATACCTCACCCAATAGCGAAATGGCAGACTTGAGCAGCAACGCTGAGCGTTCGTCTGCACAAGTCATTAGTTTAACGTGACCCTGGAACCATCCAGCGTCATCGCATTGAGGAGGAGTGCCTGGGTTCTCTTTGAGCACTTGCCAGAACACTCCCATGAGTTTTTGCTTCACCACATCCCAGTTAGACTGGGATATGGATCCGTCAACATCGCTTCGGTCAATGACGGCCCGAACGAGGCTGTCTTTAGCAACCTCACTGAAGGAGCGCGTCATTGACTTCTGCGTTTGTTTTGGACGTTTCGTCCCTAATTGCTGGCTTGCAGAAGCTGCTTCCTCCTCTGAACGTTGCCGTTTAGGCGCCGCTTCCGTTTTCACTTCGGCGGGAGGAGAAGCATTGTCGTTGCCAGCGATCTGGGTCTGGAGGGAAGCTGATTGCTCCGCGGTGAGTTCCCCGGGTGGTTTGGACCCGAGTAGCTCAATAATCCTAAAGGCGGAACGCCTCGTAGTTGCCGCCCGCTTGGAGGGTTTTTTGTGCCGAGTCGATTGTTGATTGCCGGACTTGGCAGGGGGTGGTACATCCCCAGGACAGGAGGATACCGTCACTGAACCTGGAGGTACAATTGGCACTTGGGAAGCTGGTGTAAGAGACGACTTAGCCGACCCCTTATCATCAGTACCCGAAGCAGGGTTTTTAACCGTCTTGGCGGTTTGGGCTGCAGCAGCTTTGGAGGTACTTGCTGAGAAGTCCAGAGGTACCTCGCCACTTGGTGAACAACTACGGATTGTTTTGAATTTTTTACATTCAGCCAGCCTGGGTGTACCAAACTGACCTCCTGCGACACCGGTAACTCGCAAACTAGCCTGACCCGGTGTGGCCGCCTGACCAGTCTGGGTAACATTTAGAGAATAACGGGCGGACCTTCAATGGGGACTTGGCACCCCCTATATGAATTAAATACAAAATTTCATATATCTGGGAAAATATTAGAATATTAGATTTTTTTTAATTTGTCATCGATTACATTAAAATCTTAATTAACGTTCGGAAAAAATGCATCTCTGGAAAACATTACAGTTAGAATCTTCAAAATTATTAAGAAGACTTTTTATTTATATTGATTTTAGTGTAGCAAAGCACACTGGGTATAGCTAGTATATCTATATATATAAAAATGAATGTGTGTTTGTTTGTATGTATGTTTGTATGTTTATATGATGGTATGTTTGAACGTTATAGACTACTAAACGGCTGAACCGATTTTCTTGAAATTTTCACAGCGTATTCCTGGAATACGTAATAGGCTACTTTTTATTTCGAAATTTCAGTGGCGCCCACATTAAGAAAATATAAAATCCGTATATTTGAGATAATATAACATTTAGAGTCCTCAAATTTTGTCGGAGCCACTTTAGTGTCAATATGATCATTTAGGACAAAAAGTAAGCGGACTAGCATTAGGGGGCGTGGTACCTCCCATATAAATTAAATACAAAAATTCGTTTATCTGGGAAACTAATAGAACTAAATTCTTAAAATTTAGCACGAAGAACTTTAACATCCATGTAAACATTTTGGGTAATAAATTGGCGGACTACCCATGAGGGGAGCGTCACCTCCCATATTAATTAAAAACAAAAATTCGTTTATCTGGGAAACTAATAGAACTAAATTCTTAAAACTTTGCACGAAGAACTTTAATATTCATCTGAACATTTTTAAGAAAAAAAAGAGCGGACCTTCATAGAGCCCCCATATGAATAAAATAGAAAAATTCGTATATCTGAGAAACTATTAGAGCTAGAATCTTTAAATTTTACTTGAAGAACTTGAATTTAGAGTATAACGGGCGGACTTCCAATGGGGTACTTGATACCTCCCATATGAATTAAATACAAAATTTCGTTTAACTGGAAACTAATAGAACTAGATTCTTCAAATTTTGCACAAATTATTTTAATATTCATCTGAATATTTTGGAGGAAAAAGGGCGGACTTTCATCCGGGGAGCATGAAGCCTCCACATGAATTAAATTCGTATTTCTGAGAAACTATTAGAGCTAGAATCTTCATATTTTACATGAAGAACTTTGGCATTCATGTGAACATTTAGAGAAGAACGGGCGGACTTTCAATGGGGCGCTTGGCACCACATATATGAATTAAATACAAATTTTTCATAGATAGATAGAAATTGGCGAACTTGCAATAATTTGCTTGGCATCTCTCATATGTAACATATTGTTAATCTGGAAAACTATTGTAGTTAGAATTTTCAAAATCGTTAAGTGGGTTTTTTATTTAATCACTTTAAACGGCTAAACTGATTTTCTTGAAATTTTCACAATATCTTCCTGTATGTCTGGAAGGAGTTATAACTGCTTTTTATGTTGAAATTTCAAATGAGCGAGGTCCCACGTATAGAGTCCCCAAATTTTGTACAAGTAACTTTTGTTTAAATACAAATATTTTGGACAAAAATAGGGAGTTCAGCAAAGGCGGGCGTGGCACCTCCCATATGAAGTAAATACTAAAATCTAATTATTAAAATATGTATATCTAGAAAACTATAACAGCTAGAGTATCCAATTTTGGTGCCTCTCACGTGAAGTAATTACAAAAAATTGTATATTCTTATCTATATATAAAATGAATGTGTGTTTGTTTGTATGTTTGAACGTTAGAGTCCTCAAATTTTCTCGGAGGAACTTTAGTGTCAATATAATTATTTAGGACAAAAAGTAGGCGGACTATCATTAGGGATCGTGGCACCTCCCATATAAATTAAATACAAAAATACGTTTATCGTGGAAGCTATTACAGTTAGAATCCTCAAATTTTGCACTAAAAACTTTAACTTCCATCTAAACATATTGGGTAATAAATTGGCGGACTACCCATGAGGGGAGCGGCACCTCCTATATTAATTAAAGACAAAATTCGTTTATCTGGAAAACTAATGGAACTAAATTCTTCAAATTTCGCACGAAGAACTTAAATATTCATCTGAACATTTTGGAGGAAAAAAAGCGAACTTTCATCTGGGGTGTCTTGAAGCCCCCACATGAATCAAATAGAAAAATTCGTATATCTGAGAAACTATTAGAGCTAGAATCTTCAAATTTTACATGGAGAACTTTGAAATTCATGTGAACATTTAGAGCATAACGGGCGGACTTTCAATGGGTGGCTTGGTACAACATATATGAATTAAATACAAAATTTTGTGCATCTTGGAAACTCTTATATTATTCAAATTTTTATAGATAGATAGAAATTGGCGATAGATAGAAACTAGCGAACTTGCAATAATTTGCAAGTGGGCGTACTAGCAAAAGTGGCATGGTACCTCCCAAAATTCGTTGAACTGGGAAACTATTGGGCGTGGCACCTCCCATATAAAGAAAATCTTAAATTAGTATATCTGAGAAAATATAACAGCTAGAGTCCTCATTTTTTTCGGAGGAACTTTAGTATCAAATTGAATGTTTAGGACAAAAATGGCTGGACTAGCAATTTTTAGGCAGTCTTGGTACCTCCCATATGAATTAAGTACAAAAATTCGTGTATCTGGAAAGCTATTAGAGCTAGAATCCTCAATTTTGCACGAAGAACTCTGACATTCAATAGGGGCTTGGCACCTTCCATATAAATTAAATAGAAAAATTCGTATCTGGGAAACTGTAAGAGCTAGAATCTTCAAAAATCGTAGAGGAAGTTTTTTAATTATTATAACTTTAGGATAGCAAAACAGCTTAGAGATATGAAGATAAAGAAATACTTAAATTAATGTATCATGGAAACTAAAACAGCTGGAGTCTCAAATTTTGTAGAAGTCACTGTAGTAAGTTTTCATATTATTATTTAGAGTAAATGACCAAGATCTGCAACGTGAAATGGATTACAATCCACCAGATTTAGAGAATTTGGTGGCAGAAAATTTACCGCATTTACAAACAGAGCTGAGAATGACATACAATACAATAATGTCAACAATTACAAACCAAAAAGGAGGATTTTATTTCATTGATGCGCCAGGAGGAACCAGAAAAACATTTCTCATCTCATTGATTTTAGCTAAAGTTCGATCACAAAAGAATATTGCCTTAGCCACTGCGCATTCTGCACTCAAATTACCATTGGAAACTCAATTTTCTAAAGATTATGCATTTAATGTTTAGAAAAATAGGCAGTGGTTATGTGAGCGTACTTTACTGGCACCCAAAAACATTGACGTTAATTGTATCAATAATATTATTTTGAATAGAATCGATGATATTTTAAAAACATTGACGTTAATTGTATCAATAATATTATTTTGAATAGAATCGATGATATTTTAAAAACATATAAATCCATCGATACTGTTACATATAATGATGATGTCGTCAATTATCCTGTAGAATTTTTGAATACATTTGATTTACCAGGATTTCCACTCCACGAACTGAAGTTGAAAATTGGCGTTCCAATTATTTTATTGCGAAATATTAATCCACAACGTCTCTGTAATGGTACTCGATTAAGAGTTAAGAAATTAATGAACAACTTAATCGAAGCAACGATTATAACTGGCCAATATAAAGGAACGGATGTCTTACTACCTCGGATCCCAATGACAACATCGGAAATGCCATTCGACTTTAAACGGTTGCAATTTCCTATACGTTTGGCAGGGTAAATCCCTGCAAGTGTGTGGAATAAATCTGGAAAATCCTTGCTTCTCACATGGTCAGCTTTAAGGTGCATGCTTGCAAGTTGGGAAACCTTTAGAATAAAAAATAATTATATAATTATTATTATAATTATACAATTATATATTAGTAATTTTGTAATATTTTGTAAATTTTATTTTTAGGAATAAGAAATTATTATTAAGAAATAATATACATAAAAATCAATTAATCAATAAAATACTTTAAATATCAAACTTTCTTTGTCTTATTACTTTATGGTTTTGGATAGTGACAAACAAATATTAATAAAATTTTCATAAACAATGTATTTCAATGCATTTTGAATATTTTTTATTTTATATCAACAGGAGTAGCAAAGCACGCCGGGTTTTAGCTAGTATTTTAATATAAAAAAATATAAAAATAAACAGTTAACGACGACGAATGTTCTAGTGCCTTGATAAATTACAAACTTTTTTTCAAAAAATGTGATTTAAGGCCCAAATAGACTACACAAGCGGCTTATCAAACATACTTTTTTCATTCGCACACACACTACAAACATTGCTCGTACAAAAACCGATTTTTTTCAGGTTTTTGTGGACTTTCAAAGATACAGATCTCAATTTTTCTTAGAAATGTAAATTTTTTGAAAAATTTGTTATTAATGATTATAAACCATACAAATGGTTAGACAAAAATTCAATATGTTTGTGTAAAAATCAAAATTGTTTAACTTTTGTACAAACACGAAACACCCTCATACACCACACAACAGGCTTGCACAAACGTAAAATATTGGTATGTGTGTCAAGCCATTTGTGTAGTCTATTTGGGCCTTAATAGTTATAAATTCAAAATAATTAGAAGTCCGCAAACCATTATTTTTATATTTTAAATAAAGCATTTAATAAATGGTAAATAATGTAAAAATAAATTTACTAACTTAAACGGCGGCGATTATTAATACGTTTTTAATATTAAACAAGTCAGAGTGCTATATTCGGCTGAGCCGAATCTTAAATACCCTCCACCAGCTACTTATACATATATTAATACTTTTCTAATTGATCAAATATTTGTAGAAATAAGTTTTCTCATGTCTTGAATAGAAAAAATACAAAGATTTAAACAGCTTAAATCTATTACAATTCCATGATTTATTTAACATTACAAACACCATTTTCATTATATTTTCATAGCGCTTAGCGATATTTAGTAATTTGCATGTATGCATGTGTGTAAAAGATTTAAGGATTTTCAAAATAAATATATATAACTTTGTTCTACACAAATTGATAATGCAACTAGTTAAATACGGTTAAAGCGCTTTTAGGAGCAGGACATAGTATGGGAGATATGATCAATTATAGACCGATCGTAAAACATTCTTTAAGCAAAATTTCTGTTCATAAAAGCTATATTTCAGTCAAATTTTGTATCTATATCGTAATTTAGTAATAAGTAATGTGTGTTTAAGTGATTTTCTGAAGGGAACCTTGCATGGGACCGACCGCACCCATGTTATGAACCAATCGTGAAAAAAACTTCAAATAGAATTTTTGTATACAAAATTAATATTTGGGCCAAATTTTTTATCAATAGCTTTATTTGGTAATGAGTAATGTGCGTTTAAGAGATTTTCTGGAGGGGACCTAGTATAAGAGCTATGACCAAATATGGACCGATGGTAAAACAATTTTATAGTTTAATTTATGTATATAAGAGCAATATTTTTGCTAAATGTATGGATATCAATATTTTGTATTGAGTTATGTGCGTTTAAGGGATTTTCGGGAGGGAACCTTGTATGGGAGCTATGACCAAAGTTGGACCGATCATGAAAAAATGTTCAAATAACATTTCTGTGTACAAAAATAGTATTTATGCCAAATGTTTTATGGGTATCGCTATTTGATAATGAATTATGTGCCTTTAAGTGTTTTTCTGAAAGGGACCTTGGGAGCTATGATCAATTATGGACCGATAGGAAAACAAATTCACAGTAATATTTGTCTGTATATGAGCAATGCTTGTGCTAAACTTTATATAAATATCTTAATTTAGTAATTAGTTATGTGCGTTTAAGCGATTTTCGGGAGGGGACCTTGTATGGGAGCTATGACCAATTATGGACCGATCGGAGAAAAATTTCACAGTAATATTTTCGTGCATATGAGCAATACTTGTACCAAATTTTATGTGGATATCTTAATTTTGTAATGAGTCATGTGCGTTTAAGTGATTTTTGGGAGGGGACCTTGTATGGGAGCTATGACCAATTATGGACGGCTCGGAGAAAAATTGCACAGTAATATTTATGTGCATATGAGTAATACTAGTACCAAATTTTATATGGATATCTTAATTTAGTAGTGAGTTATGCGCGTTTAAGTGATTTTCGGGAGGGGACCTTGTATGGGAGCTATGACCAATTATGGACCGATCAGAAAAAACTTTCACAGTAAAATTTCCTTGCGTATGAGCAATACTTATACCAAATTTTATATGGATATCTTAATTTAGTAATGAGTTATGCACGTTTAAGTGATTTTCGGGAGGGGACCTTGTATGGGAACTATGACCAATTTTGGATCGATGGAACAAAAATTTCACAGTAATATTTCTGTAGGTGAGAGCAATACTTGTACCAAATTTTATATGGATGTCTTAATTTAGTAATGAATTATTTGCGTTTAAGTTATTTTCAGGAGGGGACCTTGTATGGGAGCTATGTCCAATTATGGACCGATCCAGAAAATTTTTTGTCTGAATGAATTCTATTCACATAAGATTTTAATTTGTAAAATTATGTAAAGATTTCGACATTGTGACGGAAGTTATTAACATAAAACCCATTTTCCGGGAATATGTACTTTTGTATGGGAGGTATATGAAATTGTTGACCGATTTTCAGCAGGAGTCAAGCTCTTGTGTAGAAACGAATGTATGGTGATTTTCATGGAATTATCTTACATAGTTTTCGAGAAAATTACATCAGAATGTGTAAAAATTGCTTATTTTTTTCGAGGTTGTTTCAAATTTTGATTCATAACTTTTCCCGTTGTGAACCGATTTTGCTTATTTTCAATACCAAACTGCCTAGGACAATAATAAATATTTTGGGTGAATTTCGTTAATTTTTGTTGCTTCGTGTTAACGTGAGAATGTTATATACAGACAGACAGACGGACGGACATAGCTAAATCGACTCAGAATTTCATAAGGTCCAAGAATATATATACTTTATTGGGTCTAAGATGAATATTTCTTGGTCTTACACACGGAATGACAAAGTTATATATACCCTCTATCACCACTAATGGTGGTGGAGGGTATAAAAATAATCCATTTATTAATATTTCTTGTTGTTAAATTATTAGAAATATTTAGACATTTCAATAAGTTTAGACATTTCAGAAGTAATTTACAATTTTAGCCGTTTAAGGGAGTACATAAATGGAGGAGGAATTGATTTCGGATGATACCCTTAGTTCAAGCTCGGATGGAGAGGAAGATAGTTGTCCAACTAGTGCGAAAAAAACAAAATAGCTTCACGAAGAAAAAACAAATTTAATGATTCTTGGAAAAGATCTTTTAATTGGATTGCTAGAGGAAACAATAATACAACAGCTAAATGTATGGCCTGCGGATTATTTTTTTCTATTGCATTTGGGGGCTTGGCAGATATTAAGCGACACATGAAAACAGCAAAACACATACGAAACATGAAATGCAGTCAACAATTATCTGTTAGCACCTACTTCAATCAAAAAGTAGACAAACAAACAGAAAGCTCCAGATTACGTAGTGCAGCTGCAGAAGCTGCATTTGCTTTTCATACTGTTATGCACAGTCGTAGTTACCAATTCGCTGATTGTACCAGCAAACTTATTAAGCATGTATTTGCAGATTCAAATGTGGCATCAAATTTTACTTGTGGTAAAACGATAATGAGCAACATAGTTCGTAATATTCTAGCCAAATATTCTATAGAATCACTATTAAAGGACTTAGATAATTCTCATCCATTTTCCATCTCCACCGATGCTTCTAACAAAGGTAATATTAAAACTTTTCCTATTGTTGTGAGATACTTTAATAAAGAAAATTGAGTCTGCACAAAACTTTTAA
The DNA here is from genome assembly GCF_015586225.1 of Lucilia sericata. NCBI lineage: Eukaryota > Metazoa > Arthropoda > Insecta > Diptera > Calliphoridae > Lucilia > Lucilia sericata. The sequence continues at coordinate 268,897 of NW_023994406.1, read as the reverse complement.
GTTTTTATAACTTGTGGTGAACGTTTTCTACAATTTTACTGTTGAATATTATTTTTCATAGAATTTAGTTTTTTTTGCATAAATATCAAATAGTATCAACTTTTATTAATACTTTTAATAAATACTTTTTAAACCATATACCATATATAACTTATTGTTTGTTCTAATTTTACACCAAAATTTTTTATTACACCCATTATCAGCTGTTGTGGATTACAAGAGGTGATACACATGTAATGTTTTTATATTTCAGCAACATCTAATGTTTATAAACATTTACTCATAGTTTATACGCATGTGAGTATAAACAATGCGTAAGTAAACAACACGTTTAGTTACTTATCCCATTAAATGTATCAAAGTAAAATCCATAAATTTGATTAAGGTATGTGAGGGCTAAGTGTTTTCAAATTGTTTATTGGGTTTCAAATACTTTAAAATTTCCAACAACAATTTTCGTAAAAACTTTTGTATGTATTGAAAAATTTGTATTTCAAAAATTTTCATTTGAAAAATTTTTTTTAACAATACGGAAATACAATATTATTAATCAATTTCCGTTTTGAAGAATATAAAATTGAATACAGACGGACATTATCATCATTTCTTTTGCAAATAAAAAAAAAAGGGAATTGAATTAAAATCAGGTAAAATTTTGAATACATAATGAATAAACTTCCATTAAGAACATTATATATACAGGTTCGTGAAAGCGGAATTATTGCATTGGCAAATAAATTATTTGCAAAAGATAAAGAACTAACCAAGCAATTATATAAATTTTATTGGCCAATTACTTATGATAATTCAGAATTTCTCAATTTTTCCATCATTTCAAGTTATTACTCAATCAAATAGAAGAAATTTGGGGATAATTTACACTTAATTTTGGAAATTTTTAAAATAAGCATGGATAAATCCTCAGCATCTTTCTAAAATTCTACAAGAATTAAACTAAAACTAACATATAACTAATTATCTAAACTAAAATCAGGAAAAACTTATCTTAAACCTACTTAAACTTAAAATCTAAACTAATTTAATCACTAAAACTTATTTCATCCTAATTAAACGCTAAATCTAAACTTAAATTAAATCTAATTCTAATTTTGAGAAGCCTCTAAAACTAGTTTGGTTTAATAAAACGCTAAACTAAAGCTAATTTTAACTTAAAGCTACTAAAACTATCATCTTTATCTAAAAAAAATCTTAAATTTTATATAATTTAACATAAAATCTAATTAAATTATCTTAAACCTAATTTTATCTTAAATTACTTAAACTTTTCTAACTTAATTACATATAATTTAACGAAAATCTTAAATTTTCTTAAATTTTATCTAATTTTTGATAATAATCTAACTTAATTTTAACTTAATTTCAATTTAATTAACTTAACTTTATCTAAAATTAAACTTAATCATAATTTAAATTAACTTAAAACTTGTACTAACACTTTATACACCCTACACACATATACACTAACATACATACATAAATACATTTAAAAATCTATAAAAATATGAGAATTTAAAATTCAAAATTAAATAATAAACCCTAATTCAGCATCACATCAGGCCTGTTGTCATCGTTGGATTATGTTTGGTAAGTTTTAAATTGTGTTTACTATAGTGTTCATTTAAATTCTCTATCTACATAAGTGTTCTAAATTGAATATTTTTTTTTATGTTAAAGCATTTATGTTATTAACATAATATCTTAAAGATTTATGTTAACAACATTTGAAAATAAACTTAAATTTTTTTTATTGTTGAATATTTCAATTTAGAATACTTCAAAATAAAACAAACCATTACATTACACAACAATACTTAGCCAATTATCTTTATTAATGTTTAATATGAAGTTTGTAAACAATTTGCATTTTAATAATAAATTTGTTTAATTATTAGACTTTAATAATGACAATCTAAATTAAATTTTATTCCACGAAAGGTTAGTTAAACATGTAGATAGGGAATCATTATAGGGCTATCTTGCAGATTTTTTTTTTTAAAGATAGTAAGGTTGGGAGGGTCTAGAATGAGAAGAAATGCCACCATCTTCTCGAGATTTTTAAATTCAAACTTTCTTTATTTTTTTTTTTGGTTTTAGTTTAGTTAATATTTTAAAGCTACCTTTTTAAATGAATGTGCGGTTCTTAGCCTATCCTGATGGAGACAAGAACACCACCCCAAACCCTGAGCACGGTCGGAATAACAGGTAGCACAGGTCTTCTAAAGGATAGGGCACAACGCGTGAATCGTTACATAAATTTAATGGCGCCCAACGTGGGGCCTCAGCTAAATAGTTCTACATGCCTTTGGTAAACACTTAGGACATATAATTTGAACAATTTTATTTACATCTTGGCTGAAGTTCCAAACAAAACAATCAATCGTGGTATTAACTAACTTTCTCTTTATTTTGTTTTCCTCAATTCCGTTTTTGATAATATTTTGGATTTTCAGATTTTTTTTAAATAGAATTCTGAACCAAATATTTAATAAAACTTCTATCTTTTGTATGATTTTTTTGTTTGAGATTTTTGATCTTGAGTTTTATTGAGATCTTACTCGCGAATAACATACATTATTTTTGGGTAAATTTTTAGTTTTCAAAATTTTTGCTTAGTTTTTATTATGATCGGGATTTTTGTAATTGGAGTTGTTTTGATTACCTACCCTCATATAATAACTGAGATTTTTCCTCTATATTTTCTATACTTTCTTAATGAGATTTATTTGTTGATATTTATTTGTCAATAAAATACTCTTTGGAAAGTTTAGATAAGCCTTATTTATTTTTTTGTTTTATAGTTTGAATTTAGGTCATATTTTTTTTTATTATCTGGTTCCTAACTATATGTTAATTAACCGAGTAGTGGAATATATTATCTTTATTGAGTTTAAATACAATTTGAAACATGCCTTTGACACGAAGTCAAGAAAATTTATCAAACATCGATCAGCCAACTAATGTGAGCTTCACGGTAGATATGGACTCATCAAACACAGGTGTAAGAACGCGATCGAAAAGAACAGGACAATCACAAAACGGACCAACTGGCAATTCAAACGAGACACAAATTAGACAAATTGTTGCTGAGTCCTTGGGATCATTTCGAAATGAAATGATGAATTTAATTTCAAATGAATTGTCAGCAGTAGTTCAAAACATTGCTATTCAAAACAATCAGACTAGACAAGAAAACCACGATAATATTTCACCTATTGAACCGAGACCTAACCATAACTCAGAACAAGAACCATTTCTTGCTGAGAAAGTTCTCAATATAATTCGCAATTGGCGAATAAAATTCACCGGACATGACAATCAAATGACTGTGGACGAATTCATTTACAGAATTAATATTTTGACGACAAACAATCTTCGAGGAGACTTCGATATTTTGTGCAAACATGCACACTGCCTCTTTGAAGGCAAGGCCCTCGAATGGTATTGGAGATACCACAGACAGACATATGACATGGACTGGCATTCTTTAACAACAGCATTACGGAACCAGTACAAGGATGACACGACGGATTTTGACATCCTTGAAGACATTAGAAGACGAAGACAGAAACACAATGAAAATTTTGACGAATATCTAGACTCAATTTTGGCAATGACAGATAGACTTAAGACCCCTATTACAGACAGAGACTTATGTGAGACTTTAATTAGAAATTTAAAGACAGAAGTTCGTCATGAACTGCTACATTTGGAAATTTCCAGTGTTTCCCAACTTCGTAAAGAGGTTAGGAAACATGAAAAGTTCATGAAGGACGTACAAAAATACGATTATCGCAAGACTGACAGAGGACGTATTTCGGAAATTGACGGCGAGGACAATGACCTTGACATTAATAATACAGAAACTGAGGACATTTGCGCACTTCAACAAGTTAAATGTTGGAATTGTGACAAAGATGGACATACATATTTCGACTGTATGGAACCAAGACGAATCTTCTGTTACGGTTGTGGTGCCAAGGACATATACAAACCGAACTGTACTAAATGCTCGAAAAAGCATTCGGGAAACGGACAGAAGGATGTTCGACGGACGCATTAAGAACATCCGGTGATATTGGACATAAAACTTCGGTCATTAACTCGGACAACGAAAACGGGACTGATACTAAAGACAATAAAACAGAAAACGTACACCCTCTGATGAAGCCATATCACATCCGTTTGGCTGAATATAAGAAAGCTCGTGCGAGGATTTTCGGTGAAAACAAGATTAGTAGATCTTCAAAAAGAATTACAGAATTTTATCGCAAAATTAGGAAGTTCAAAATTTATACAATTTCTCCAATTATTTCTCAAGAATTTGATAGTAGGCCTTACATTAACATAAAAGTTAATGATAAATTCCATTTGGCTCTTTTAGATAGTGGCGCGAATAAGAGCGTAATTGGAGGAAATTTAGCGTTAGAAATTCAGAGTGAACCAAATTTTAGTAAATGTTTAGGCAACGTACGTACTGCAGACGGGCAACGACAGAACGTTTTAGGGACAGCGACATTAGACGTGACATTTGAAGGACAGACTAGACATTTTGAATTTTTAGTGGTTCCGACAATCAGACAAGACATAATTTGTGGCTACGATTTTTGGACAGATTTTGGACTAAAAATTTCTTTGCCAATTGTTGGTGAAATTGACTGTGCCGAATCTGACCCGGACAAACTTCAACTGACTGCTGAACAGAAACATAGACTAGACAAAATTATTGCAACGTTCCCTAACTCTGAAGTAGATGGTTTAGGCTGTACTACTCTTATACAGCATAGTATTGACACGGGTGATGCAAAACCTATAAAACAACGTTATTATCCGATTTCACCGGCGGTAGAGAAACAGCTTTGCGGGGAATTAGATCGTATGATTTCTCTCGGAGTTATAGAGGAAGCTCCAAATTCCCCTTGGTCATCACCAACAGTCGTAGTTGTCAAACCTGGAAAAGTTAGGATGTGTGTGGACAGTCGAAAATTAAACTCCGTGACAGTTAAGGACGCATACCCGATACCGAACATTGACGGAATTTTATCGAGACTTCCTCCAGTTCATTGTATTTCAAAGATTGATCTGAAAGACGCCTTTTGGCAAATTAAACTGGACGAAGCCTCGAAACCAAAGACAGCTTTTACAGTCCCTAATCGGCCATTGTATCAATTTACAAGAATGCCGTTTGGACTTTGTAACGCACCGCAATCGTTGTGCCGACTAATGGACATGGTCATTCCGTACAACTTGAAAACTCACGTTTTTGTATATCTAGATGACTTACTTGTTGTTTCGCAGACTTTTGACGAACATTTGACACACTTGATGGAGGTTGCAACGAATCTTCGAAAAGCAGGTTTGACAATCAATGTAAGGAAAAGTAGCTTTGCACTAAGCCGTGTTAAATATTTAGGATTTGTTGTAGGAAACGGGACGTTGCAAGTGGACGAAGACAAAATTAAAGCTATTCAAGACTTCCCTGTACCAAAATCCATAAAACATTTAAGACGATTTTTAGGCATGACTGGATGGTACAGGAGATTTATTCAGGATTATTCGGCGTTGACATTTCCTTTGACAGAACTACTGACAAAGAAAAAGACTTTTAATTGGACTGACCAAGCTCAAGAAGCTTTTGACAAACTAAAGACAAAACTGACGTCAGCACCATTACTCATTCATCCCGATTATAGTAAACCTTTTATTTTACAGTGTGATGCTAGCACTTATGGGGTGGGTGCAGTATTGGCGCAGAAAGACGAGGACGGGACAGAGAGGCCAATTGCCTATATGTCTCATAAACTCAATAAAGCTCAAAGAAACTATACCATTACGGAACTAGAATGTCTAGCCGTAGTGATGGCGATCAAAAAGTTTAGATCGTACATTGAGGGCTTAGAGTTTAAGGTTGTGACCGATCACGCTAGTTTGAAGTGGTTGATGGGTCAACGTGATCTCTCCGGTCGTTTAGCTCGGTGGGCATTGAAACTTCAAGGTTTCAATTTCACGATTGAACACCGAAGTGGGAGAGAAAACGTTGTCCCTGATACGCTGTCTCGGGCCCATGAAGGCGAAGACTTTTTGAGCTCTATTGAGTTGGAGACATTACCGGCAATTGACCTTGACTCGGACGCATTTAAAACTGTCGAATATTCTAAATTACGAGACGATTTTCAAAATTCAGGGTTACCGGACTACAAAATTTTGGACAATTACATTTATAAGAGAACTGAATTTTCTTCTGGTGAGACTGACGAATCAAATTTGTGGAAACTATATGTACCGACAGAACTAAGACGAGACGTTATATATTCGGCACACAATACACCAACATCGGCACATGGTGGAATCACTAAAACTATCGAACGGATTCGACAATACTTTTATTGGCCTCGACTTGTTACTGACGTTAAGGACTATATTCAAAATTGTGACCTTTGTAAGACTTCGAAGACTCCGACAAATATTTTACGACCACCTTTGGGACAGATGACAGATACTGAACGACCATTTCAACGACTATACGTAGACTTAATAGGACCATTTCCAAGGTCGAAGAAGGGACACATTGGACTACTAATTGTACTGGACCATTTTTCAAAATTCACTTTTCTTAAACCGCTTAAGAAATTTGCTTCGAAGGACATTATAAATTATTTACGGACTGACATTTTTAACTGCTATGGGGTACCGGAGACTTTAGTTTCGGACAATGGATCTCAATTTAAATGCAAAGATTTTGAGAAATTTCTAGAAAAATACGGTGTTAAACACATATTGACTGCAGTATATAGCCCACAAGCGAATGCAAGCGAAAGAGTCAATCGATGCATTAACGAAGCTTTACGCTCATATATTCGAAAAGACCAACGGGAGTGGGATCTATATACTGACAGCATAAATTGTTCTCTTCGAAATAGTATCCATCAATCCATTGGCAGGACCCCATATCAAGTAGTTTTCGGACAGACTATGGTGACTCACGGTAAGGACTATAAACTTTTGAGAAGACTTAATCTTTTGGCTGACAGTGACTTAATAATCGAACGACAGGACGAATTTACTTTAATACGGAACAAAATTAGAGAGTTGATTAAAAAGGCCTTCGACAAAAACGCGCGGACATACAACCTACGTTCTCGGACAAAGGACTTTACTATCGGACAGACTGTTATCAGACGAAATTAATAATTTTAACTCAAAACTTGCTCCAGTGGGCATTCAAGCCAAAGTTTTGCGTAAAATAGGACAGTATAATTACGAACTACAAGACATAGACAGCAACAGTACAGGAATATATCATGCAAAAGACATCTGGACTTAAGACTTATTACATTTTTCAAATTTTAGTTTGACTTTGCCCTTTTCAGATTCAGTTATCGATATGCTTAGGCATATCTTAAGCTGTATCTGTTTTGTGAGGTCAAGAGCATTTAGTTTCAAAATCGCCCTTTCCAGATCCAGTTGTCGATCTGCTTGTGCATATCTTAAGCTGTATCTGTTTTGTGAGGGCTAAGTGTTTTCAAATTGTTTATTGGGTTTCAAATACTTTAAAATTTCCAACAACAATTTTCGTAAAAACTTTTGTATGTATTGAAAAATTTGTATTTCAAAAATTTTCATTTGAAAATTTTTTTTTAACAATACGGAAATACAATATTATTAATCAATTTCCGTTTTGAAGAATATAAAATTGAATACAGACGGACATTATCATCATTTCTTTTGCAAATAAAAAAAAAAGGGAATTGAATTAAAATCAGGTAAAATTTTGAATACATAATGAATAAACTTCCATTAAGAACATTATATATACAGGTTCGTGAAAGCGGAATTATTGCATTGGCAAATAAATTATTTGCAAAAGATAAAGAACTAACCAAGCAATTATATAAATTTTATTGGCCAATTACTTATGATAATTCAGAATTTCTCAATTTTTCCATCATTTCAAGTTATTACTCAATCAAATAGAAGAAATTTGGGGATAATTTACACTTAATTTTGGAAATTTTTAAAATAAGCATGGATAAATCCTCAGCATCTTTCTAAAATTCTACAAGAATCAAACTAAAACTAACATATAACTAATTATCTAAACTAAAATCAGGAAAAACTTATCTTAAACCTACTTAAACTTAAAATCTAAACTAATTTAATCACTAAAACTTATTTCATCCTAATTAAACGCTAAATCTAAACTTAAATTAAATCTAATTCTAATTTTGAGAAGCCTCTAAAACTAGTTTGGTTTAATAAAACGCTAAACTAAAGCTAATTTTAACTTAAAGCTACTAAAACTATCATCTTTATCTAAAAAAAAATCTTAAATTTTATATAATTTAACATAAAATCTAATTAAATTATCTTAAACCTAATTTTATCTTAAATTACTTAAACTTTTCTAACTTAATTACATATAATTTAACGAAAATCTTAAATTTTCTTAAATTTTATCTAATTTTTGATAATAATCTAACTTAATTTTAACTTAATTTCAATTTAATTAACTTAACTTTATCTAAAATTAAACTTAATCATAATTTAAATTAACTTAAAACTTGTACTAACACTTTATACACCCTACACACATATACACTAACATACATACATAAATACATTTAAAAATCTATAAAAATATGAGAATTTAAAATTCAAAATTAAATAATAAACCCTAATTCAGCATCACATCAGGCCTGTTGTCATCGTTGGATTATGTTTGGTAAGTTTTAAATTGTGTTTACTATAGTGTTCATTTAAATTCTCTATCTACATAAGTGTTCTAAATTGAATATTTTTTTTATGTTAAAGCATTTATGTTATTAACATAATATCTTAAAGATTTATGTTAACAACATTTGAAAATAAACTTAAATTTTTTTTATTGTTGAATATTTCAATTTAGAATACTTCAAAATAAAACAAACCATTACATTACACAACAATACTTAGCCAATTATCTTTATTAATGTTTAATATGAAGTTTGTAAACAATTTGCATTTTAATAATAAATTTGTTTAATTATTAGACTTTAATAATGACAATCTAAATTAAATTTTATTCCACGAAAGGTTAGTTAAACATGTAGATAGGGAATCATTATAGGGCTATCTTGCAGATTTTTTTTTTTAAAGATAGTAAGGTTGGGAGGGTCTAGAATGAGAAGAAATGCCACCATCTTCTCGAGATTTTTAAATTCAAACTTTCTTTATTTTTTTTTTTTGGTTTTAGTTTAGTTAATATTTTAAAGCTACCTTTTTAAATGAATGTGCGGTTCTTAGCCTATCCTGATGGAGACAAAAACACCACCCCAAACCCTGAGCACGGTCGGAATAACAGGTAGCACAGGTCTTCTAAAGGATAGGGCACAACGCGTGAATCGTTACAGGTACCACCGAATGATTTTGCAAAATTAATAATTTTGAGCTAAAAATTGCTAGAAAAATTGAAAACTAAACAGAAATTAAAGATATTCTTGGGAAATTGATAAAGAACCAAAAGATAAACTTTTATTAGTATAATATTCGGCCAGTCGTCTTACGTAGCCACCAATTTCAAAGATTTTTGTCGATAATAATGTGTTGGTTAATTGACATTAACTCAAAATGCTTTTAGCTTGATAATTATTCTCATAAAAGTTAAATGCTATGTATCCAAAGTTTTAACTTCCTTTTTCTTCAAAATTTTGTGACATCCAGTCGTATCAAGCTACCAATAAAACGTGGAAAAAATAGTTCAAACTAAAATAAGGTTATTTTCACCTCAGTTTTGGATTAAAGCCATTTTACATTTATATATTGAAATCTTTGTTCGAAAAACCATTCAATAAACTGGTAAGAAATTGTATTTTTATAGTGCGTTTATTCGATTAAAACCAGATGAAAATTTCCTATATTTTATCCAGAATCTGTGAAAATTCCAAACTGGTAGACAAATGTGTTTTTAGCACATTGTTCCTAAGACACAATTTATTTCTACCATCTGAAATCCTACTAATCATAAACTGATTCTGTAACCGGTTAACAATAAATACCACTCTCTGAAGTGTTTAATCCACCAACAAAAACACCTCCTGATCTCAGATTCGGAGCAAATTGTGAGTTTGGATTGCTTAATTGTTCGGATTATAATTTGCCTTTACGATTCATCTGTAAGATCCTAGTACTAGCTGTTTTAATCTTCTACTAAAGACTTGCCAGAAGAATCCCTATTACATCTACCAAAAGCTACATCTTGCCAAAACAAATCATCAAATTTAAAAAAAAATTGTCGACAACCATCACCTAAATTTCCAGAATTGAACATCCAAAATTGCCTGATAACTAATACCTGCCAAAAATAGATCGAAAATCAATAAATATTATAAAACTACATACACCTTTTAATCTACCTACCTATATTAAACCAAAATAGTGGAACAAAATAATACCTCATTGTATCCAAAACGGAGTCAACTATCTAACAGCTTTATTAACCCATCGAGAACGGAGAGGCCTCATCGTCATCGGTGTAAACTTGGGTGAGTGAAACCAAACTTTTATATGTTACTATATTTGTAGAACACTCTTGGCTACAAGTAAAACCACAAAACTAGTCAATGAATAGTATCCAAAGTCTTTTGTTAATGAAACCTTAATACTTTCCACATTGGATTGAGTTCTTGTTTGGATCGTTTGTTTTTTTTTAATTCATTGATAAAGTTATGTTGTTTTATTTGTCACACTAAAAACTCCCAAAGCATCATCTAATTTAGTGTTCTTCGATAATTCGAGCATAATACATGTTTTGAATTAGAAAAGAATCTGCAAAATTATGAATTATATGTTGCTTTATTAAAAGTGAAAAACATAAACAATGATACATTAAAAGAAATCCACAATTATTGGTATTATTTATCTTCTATTCTTATTATTCAAATCAAAACAAAACAAAATTTAAATGCACATGCTAAAATGTTTATAATATTTATTGAAAAATCATCAACATTTGTGAGATTTTTATAATCGTTAAATTGTTTGAAAATCAGTTGTTACAATTTTTTTGTTATTATATTAAATTGTTGAATAATTTTATTTCTTACAAACTAAATTGTTGCAATCTAAAACTATTTCACATTTGCTAAAAATTTAAAAGAGAATTATTTGTTAATCTTTGAAGTCACTTGTTAAAATTTAATAGAAAAGGAATTTACACTAATTATTTACACATTTTACACGTTAAACTATTTAAAATTTACACAATTTAAATATTTTCTACAAAGATTTAAAACCATCTTATTTTAAATAACCACAAACACTTTAAAAATTAAATTTTCACTATTTTTAACTTGTTAAAAAATATAAACAACATTTCTTGTAATTTATAATTAAATAACAAAAGAGAAATAATAAGAAGAAGAAGCATGAATATGAAGTTTTGCAATTCTCTTTTGACATATTCTTTAATTTAATACTTTTAATTACATCTCTAAATTCATGTATGCTTAATGTGTTACTAAAACGTCATTATGATCTTGCAACCGTAAACGTAACCGAATAATAAATAACATTGATTTAAGAAAATAATTATAATATTTAAAGCAAGAAAAGAATTATCAATTAATGAAAAAGTAAATATCATTTTTATCAAAAAAAGCATACATATTTATATAAAAAAACATTCCAATTTACATAAATCATTTGAGTTTAAACAAAAATGTATTCTTTTATAAATTAAATTTTTGGAATTTATTTTTCTATATTTTTTATACAACTTTATAATAAAATTTTCTATTATCGCATTTGCAAAATATTTTATAATGTACTAGCTATACCCAGTGTGCTTTGCTACACTAAAATCAATATAAATAAAAAATCTTCTTAATAATTTTGAAGATTCTAACTGTAATGTTTTCCAGAGATGCATTTTTTCCGAACGTTAATTAAGATTTTAATGTAATCGATGACAAATTAAAAAAAATCTAATATTTTCCCAGATATATGAAATTTTGTATTTAATTCATATAGGGGGTGCCAAGACCCCATTGAAGGTCCGCCCGTTATTCTCTAAATGTTCACATTAATGTCAAAGATCTTCATGTAGAATTTGAAGATTCTAGCTCTAATAGTTTCTTAGATATACGAATTTTTCTATTTAATTCATATGGGAACTCACAGCCCCCAGATGAAAGTCTGCCCTTTTTTTCTCCAAAATGTTCATATGTATAATAAAGTTCTTCTTGCAATATTTGAAGAATCTTGTTCTATTGGTTTCCCTGATAAGCGAAATTTTGTATTTAATTCATATGTGTGGTGCCAAGCCCCCCATTGAAATTCCGCCCGTTATTCTCTGAATGTTCACATGAATGTCAAAGTTCTTCAATTAAAATTTGAAGGTTCTAGCTCTAATAGTTTCTCAGATATAATAATTTTCCTATTTAATTTTATTGGGGACTCCAAGCCCCCCATGACGAAAGTCCGCTCTAATTATATTGATAATTATATTGATACTAAAGTTGCTCCGACAAAATTTGAAGACTCTAACTATTATATTATCTCAGATATACTAATTTAATATTTTCTTAATATGGGCGTGGCAGTTTAGCCGTTTAAACTGATTAAATAAAAAACCCACTTAACGATTTTGAAAATTCTAACTACAATAGTTTTCCAGATTAACAATATGTTACATATGAGAGATGCCAAGCAAATTATTGCAAGTTCGCCAATTTCTATCTATCTATGAAAAATTTGTATTTAATTCATATATGTGGTGCCAAGCGCCCCATTGAAAGTCCGCCCGTTATTCTCTAAATGTTCACATTAATGTCAAAGTTCTTCATGTAAAATTTGAAGATTCTAGCTCTAATAGTTTCTCAGATATACGAATTTAATTCATGTGGAGGCTTCATGCTCCCCGGATGAAAGTCCGCCCTTTTTCCTCCAAAATATTCAGATGAATATTAAAATAATTTGTGCAAAATTTGAAGAATCTAGTTCTATTAGTTTCCAGTTAAACGAAATTTTGTATTTAATTCATATGGGAGGTATCAAGTACCCCATTGGAAGTCCGCCCGTTATACTCTAAATTCAAGTTCTTCAAGTAAAATTTAAAGATTCTAGCTCTAATAGTTTCTCAGATATACGAATTTTTCTATTTTATTCATATGGGGGCTCTAAGCCCCCCAGATGAAGGTCCGCTCATTTTTCGTTAAAAATGTTCAGATGAATATTAAAGTTCTTCGTGCAAAGTTTTAAGAATTTAGTTCTATTAGTTTCCCAGATAAACGAATTTTTGTTTTTAATTAATATGGGAGGTGCCGCTCCCCTCATGGGTAGTCCGCCAATTTATTACCCAAAATGTTTACATGGATGTTAAAGTTCTTCGTGCTAAATTTTAAGAATTTAGTTCTATTAGTTTCCCAGATAAACGAATTTTTGTATTTAATTTATATGGGAGGTACCACGCCCCCTAATGCTAGTCCGCTTACTTTTTGTTCTAAATGATCATATTGACACTAAAGTGGCTCCGAGAAAATTTGAGGACTCTAAATGTTATTTTATCTCAAATATACGGATTTTATATTTTCTTAATGTGGGCGTGGCTCATTGCCCACTTGAAATTTCGAAATAAAAAGTAGCCTATTACCTATTCCAGACATGCAGGAATACGCTGTGAAAATTTCAAGAAAATCGGTTCAGCCGTTTAGAAGTCTATAACGTTCAAACATACAAACAAACACACATTCATTTTTATATATATAAATTTAGCCCCAGAATTAAATATTGTTTTTTATATTACTTGCAACAAATTTTCTTATTTTAAATTTTGTTAAAATCTATCACATTTCTATTTTGATTTTTGAAAATAAACATTAATTAAGCAAAATGAATTGCTAAAATAATCAAAACGTTTTATATATGAAATAAAACTTTAGGGTAATCTGATTCTATAAAAAAAATTCATAGTGTCTATAGAATCATGGTAAGGGTGGGTTTTGAGACACGGGTTTTTCGATTGTCACCAGAAAAACTTCCTTAGCATTTGATCAATATTTTGTTTATTTTATATCACAATCAGCATAGTAGGGGCTTTTCTTTGAATTGACTATGCATTTCCGGTCCATTTAAGTATAAATTTAATAGAATTATTATCTACATCCACATCCGGGAGTCTTATAAAATTGAAATGTATGAACGTGAGTTAGGTGCAGATAAGTCACGAATCCCCCCCAAACGACTGCTAGTTAGCAATCATAGGCTCCCATCGACTTTATCTAACCCCTTTACTTGGCCAAATGTAAGACTTGTTTTGATGGTTTGTATATTCTAACAAACTTTTAAAACATGTCTGAAAATCTCATTGGCACTCGTTGTCCAATCAAGGCTTGTGTACATTACAGAAAATGGCGCCCAACGTGGGGCCGAAGTACGCTAACATCCTAAGTATTTCGGTTCCGAACTTAACGTTAGCTTTTTTATACCCTACACCACTTTAGTGGGGAGGGTATATTGGATTTGTGCTGATGTTTGTAACGCACAATAATATTGGTCCTATACCCACCTTAAAGTATACCGATCGGCTTAGAATCATTTTCTGAGTCGATCTAGTTATGTCCGTCCGTCCGTCCGTCCGTCCGTCCGTCCGTCTGTCCGTCCATGTAAACCTTGTAATCAAACTACAGGTCGCAATTTTGAAGATAATTGAATGAAATTTGGCACGTGATCTTCTATTGTCCCAGGGACGAAGCCTATTGAAAATGGTTAATATCGGTCCATTATTTCACCTAGCCCCCATACAACTGAGACCCCGAATAGGGCTTGTAAACCTTGTAATCAAACTACAGGTCGCAATTTTGAAGATAATTGAATGAAATTTGGCACATGTTCTTCTATTATCCCAGAGACGAAGCCTATTGAAAATGGTTAACATCGGTCCATTTTCTCATCTAGCCCCCATACAACTGAACCCCCGAATAGGGCTTGTAAACCTTTTAATCAAACTACAGGTCGCAATTTTGAAGATAATTCAATGAAATTTGGCACATGATCTTCTATTGTCCCAGAGACGAAGTCTATTGAAAATGGTTAACATCGGTCCATTTTCTCATCTAGCCCCCATACAACTGAACCCCCGAATAGGGCTTGTAAACCTTTAATTCAAACTACAGGTCGCAATTTTGAAGATAATTCAATGAAATTTGGCAGAAGATCTTCTATGGTACAGGAGACGAAGCTTATTGAAAATGGTTAACATCGGTCCATTATTTCACCTAGACCCCATACAACTGAACCCGACGAATAGGGATTTTAAGTTTATACCCAACAAACCAAAAAGCTTTAAAATTCGTTTATAACAAACTTACTACCATAAGCGTTAGGTTTGCAAAACTATTATGATAATTATTGTAAAATGCTTGTTAACAATTATTTTATCAAGAAAATTGAACCCTTGTGATAATATTCCTAGTTGCAGTTTACAACAAGCTTAGAATCGCAATTATGAAATAAGCTTACTGAAAAATAGTTTTTGAAACATGATTGAAGTAAGCTTATTTTCGTAACATTTTTATAAGCTTGTTAATTCAATTAAAACAATATTTTTTTTTGTTTCATACATATTTTTTATTTTTCATTACTTTACTGATATTTTTCAATTATACTTTCTACAATTTTGCACTTTTCTATATATATTTTACGTATTAGTCTATTATTGGTAAATGGAAAAGACTTGTTTATACTTTTTATGAACTCGTCCTCCCTCAATCCTATAGAAAAAGCGGCATCTATAAAATAAAAAAGGACATTGTTTTATTATGTGGCATTTTTTATATATTAATTAAATTACCATTTTTAAACACAAATTTTATATTACTTTATTTTATAAAATTACACTCTTAAACACTTAAAAACACTGCCTTTGCCAAACTAAACAAGAAGACTGAAATGAAGAAGAATAATAATAAGAAAAACACGCAATAAAATAACGGGATATCTTATAGGAAAACAATTACAAAACTATTGCGATCATTAGTCTTTTACAATCACATTTGTAAAACTTGTTATCCTAACTAAGTGTACAGCAAGTATTATTGCAAATATTGTTGCTATACGAAGCGTTTTTTAAGCATTATTTTAAAAGTATTTATAATTTCCATTAAAATAAACCTATCATAAGTATCCTTATGAAATGTTGTAGAAAATTCTTTATTATAAGTTTATTTTAAAATGTAGTTATATTTTGATTATGGCTTGGTTTGTTGGGTAATTATGTTTAATATAATCGTATCTCGACAAAAAGCTGCAAAACCAATTTCTATACTAGCCTTGATGACTCTCATGAATTTTATAATAATAGGGTCTCATTTGACCATAGCCCCTATACAAATCCCCCTTCAAAATTTGACTTAAATGTCCACAATATTATTCAACAATAAATGGCTTAAGTATAATTCAAGGCAAGGTGCAATTCAACTTAAATGCTTTATTATGAAAACTAAATCACATTTTATATTTGTAACAGGTGTAGGGTATTATATGGTCGGCCTCGCCCGACTATAATTTCTTGCTTGTTTAGATTTAATTTTTTCATAAATTTTTCTATTGTATATAATATATCCACTTCTATATTCTCGAATACATATGCATGTTTCCTGGATTTTTAAGCATTTGATGGGTTCGAGTGACTTAGCCGATAACCTCTACATATGACTTTCCAGATGTAGTCGTTGGTATTATATTCAATAGTTATAATTTATTTAGTTTTGTGGTAAAGTATTATATCTTCGTTTTATTTCAATCAGTTTAGTTTCTTGTAAAAATCTACAGCTGATCCAGCTAATATTCCATTTACAAACCCAGAACATGTCTGTAATATTTGTAGTGAGAAAATGGATGATAAAACCCCTTGTATGGTTATTAGGGTGATCGATTATTCGACATTTTCCAAAAACCGGTTTTCGAATAGTTCGAATAGTTGACATTTGAAAAAAACCGGTTGACATTTTTCAAATCCAGAAAAAACCGGTTAACCGGTTTTTCATTATAAATAACAAAATCTATTTTAATTTGAAAAAATAGACGTTTATGTTTAAATTTAATTAATAAAACAGGACTTAACTGTTTTTTAACAGTTTAAAAGATTATAACTTTACATCTAGTCGTCTGATTTACTTTATTTCTTTAATGTAAAAAATGGAAAAAAGTAGAACACTTCTGTTGAACATAAGGAACTATGTAATTCTAGCTTATTCTAAAATCCCTATTTAGACAACTTTCATAGTCATTCCAACACTTCCATAATGTTTTAGCCGCAAATTTATTATTGTAATTGAAATATAATCTTAAGATTGATAAAATTTTATCAAACTGTTATTCCAATAAACTTTACAAATAATAATTGTTAATTAATTAGGAAAATCAAAAAAGTTTAACCCAAGGTGCATTAGAAAAATATACTCTAGTTCCTGGACTCCAATATTTTTAATATATAGACGGGCTGTATTTTTATTTACTTCAAAATTTAACTTAAGTAATCTTTGAATACAAAGCAAATTAAAAGTATTCGAAACCGGTTTTTAAAAAGTAGAAAAACCGGGTTGTTCGATATTCGAAAAATCAACATTTAGAAAAAACCGACACTGGTATAACAGAAAAAACCGGTTTTAGAACCGGTTGAAAATCCGAGTCGATCACCCTAATGGTTATTAATCGGTGTAATCATATCTTCCATAGAATTTGCATTGAAAATTCTTTATCTAATGCTAAAGAGTGCCCAGTCTGTTTTCTCACATATGAGTTAAAGGATGTTTGAAAATTTTCATTTCCCATTAAGCAAAATCCTAATAGACCAAGAGGCAAAGCTCGTGGAGCTGTTTCAAAAACTTATAATACTAGAAGTGTTAGTAAAAATCTTTTTCAAGACCCTACAACTCCTCACAATAATACGACTGGTGGATAATTGATTAACCCCAGAACTCCACCTCAGCAAAACGTTGTCCCTTCTGGAATGCCTTCCAATGAAAGAAATAATCCCCAGCTAATACCACAACCCAATTCACCAACTTTAATAGATTATAATCGTATAAATCAAATGATAGAGTCTAGTATTTCAAGAGCTTTACAAAATCTCAATTTGTCTATCCAAAACCCTCTGATTCCTCCACAATATCCTTCGGGAAATTCTAATTTAATAGGAAACATAATGGAAACTGATATACAACAGGTTTTACGAAATTTAAATTCTAACAACTCTGCAAACTCTGCTAACAACCAACAATATCAACTACCCAATTCTAACAAAAACAATCCCGGAAATAATCCCATGTTAACTCATCAGAATCGACCTCAAAATATTTACAATTATTTTCCAAATCATTTTAATCGACAACCAAATGCTATGAGAACACCACCTACAAATTCCCAAGTTTCTACGATAAACACCGATAAAATTACATCGATTATCCAAAACTGGTGTTTAAAATTTGACGGTTCAACTACTGGGTTAACCGTAGAAGAGTTTTTGTATAGACTAACCTCTCTAACCAACGATAATTTCAATGGAGATTACACGATTATATGTAAGAATCTTCACATACTTTTATCAGGGAAAGCGCGAGATTGATTCTGGCGCTATCACAAGCAGGAAAGAGGTGTTATCGATTGGAACGAATTCTGCAATGCGATTAGCTCTCAATATAAAGATTTCAAGTCTTCTTTTGATCTTCGTGAGGAAATAAGAAATAGAAGACAAAAACCAGGAGAGTCATTTGATGTTTTTTATGATTCTATATCCGCAATTATGGACAGGTTGCCTTCTGCATTTTCGGAAATGGAATTAATTGAAATCATAATGCGAAACTTAAGACCGGAAATAAGGCAAGATTTGCTGTATATTCCTGTACATTCAATACACCATTTACGAAAACTAGTCCAAATGCGGGAATCTTTTCTTGAAGACGAGCATGTTAAGCGAAACTTGAACAACCGTACTGCTAATACTCATCAACCTCGAAGACATATTGCTGAAGTCGATTTAGATTCTGAAGATGCTAATCCTGTATGCTCTGAAACTTCTATAGATGCGTTACATAATAACCCCACTGTTCCACGCTGCTGGAATTGCGATAAACCAGGCCATGTTTGGGAAGACTGCCTTTACGAAAGAACTATTTTTTGTTATGGTTGTGGGGCTAAAAATACTTATAGACCACAGTGTCCCAAATGTAAAGACAAAAAATATTCAGAAAACTACAATCCTCCACCTCCGAACAAGAGTTCCCAATAAATAACAACTTTTCCTTCCATACCTTAAACCATCAAACAACTACTGCAGAAAATACTAACATTTGTCGTCCACAAAATACTTTCGTAGAAAACTCAGAGAATCCTAAAACTGATCCTTGTTGTTACAAGATTTTGAAAAAACCAGATTCGAGATCTGAGGATAACAACATTATTTCGATAAACTTATTCACCCTATTTTACCCTATTATAAAAGATTGGAAAACTATTATTTAAGGCGTAATACAATTTTTAAGGATGTCGAATTAGCTTCACTTAAACGATCTAAACCTAAACGTTCCACAACAAGACTCAAAGATTATTATAGAAAACGAAAAATTTGCTCGAAATTATTACTCTATGCTATCCTTAGTGATCCAAAAGATAACCTATGCAAAGGTGTCTTTTCTAGATTATGTAGAATATGGCTTGTTAGATACTGGTGCTAGCATTAGCTGCATTGGATCTGAATTAGCTAAAGAAAATTTTTCAAAATTCCAAAATTTTATAAGTTGCAGAAACTTTGTCAAAACTGCCGATGGGGCTCAACAACGCGTTATAGGTTGGCTTAATGTAAATATCACGTTTAAGGAAATGTCTTGTCCAATTAACCTTTTTGTAATACCAACAATTTCTCAACGACTTATACTTGGAATTGACTTTTGGAAGAAATTTAAATTAGTACCGATTGTCATTGAATCCGCGGATTTATTTGATAAGTCATCGGTTAGCGCAAGTCCGTCTGTTTCGTCCGATAAGTCCGAAAGTCTGTCCGAGGTTTGTGGTAAATCTGATGGTGAGAAATCAGATAATAACTATATGTTAACTTCAAGTCAACAACAGCAATTAAACGCTGTAATTTCTCTTTTTCCAAACTTTGAAAAACAAGGGTTGGGAAGAACGGGCTTAATAAAGCACTTGATCGATGTTGGTGAAGCCAGACCGATCAAGCAAAGGTTCTACCCCGTATCACCAGCAGTGGAAAAACTAATGTTCACACAAATTGATAGAATGTTGACATTGGGTGTTATTGAACCGTCAAACTCACCCTGGAATTCCCCGATGAGACTGGTTATAAAACCGAATAAAGTCCGCCTTTGTTTAGATGCGAGAAAAGTGAATTCTGTCACGAAAAAGGATGCCTATGCACTACCATCGATTGAGGGAATCTTTGCGCGTCTTCCAAAAGCCAACATCATTTCCAAGTTAGATTTAAAAGACGCGTATTAGCAAATAGCATTGGATGATGAATCGAAGCCCATAACTGCTTTTACAGTGCCTGGTAGACCCTTATACCAGTTTACTGTAATGCCCTTCGGGTTGTGCAATGCACCCCAAACAATGAGTAGGCTTATCGATGATCTAATTCCCCCGGACTTGAACAACAGCGTCTTTGGTTATCTTGACGATGTGATTATTGTTTTTGAGAACTTCGTAGAACATATTGGTATTTTAGTTCGTATAGCTGGACAGTTCCGTAAAGCTAATTTGACCCTAAACATATCGAAAAGTAAGTTTTGCGTTACAAAAGTAAAATACTTAGGTTATATTATTGGAGATGGTGGTATAGTGACAGACCCAGAAAAAGTAAGTGCGATCAGAAACTGGCCAACTCCAAAGAACATAAAACAAGTTCGTGGCTTCTTAGGTGTTGCAGGCTGGTATAGGCGCTTTATTGCGAACTTTTCAAGCGTAGTTTACCCTATATCAGAAACCTTGTCAACTAAGAAGAAGTTTGTTTGGACTCCCGAGGCTCAGCAGGCTTTTGAACAAATCAAAGAATTACTATCTTCTGCTCCTATTCTAAGTAACCCTGATTTTGAGAAAAAGTTTTTCGTTCACTGTGATGTCAGCGATTTTGGTATCGGTGCTGTGCTCGTCCAACTGGATAATAATAACGAGGAAAAACCGATTGCTTTTATGAGCAAAAAGCTTAATTCCGCACAGAGAAATTACAGTGTGACGGAACGTGAATGTTTAGCGGCGATAGAAGCTATTCAACGATTCCGATGCTATCTTGAACTCCAAGAATTCGAGGTTATAACTGACCACTCCAGTCTTGTTTGGCTGATGAAGCAGCCGAATCTAAGTGGAAGGTTAGCCAGATGGGCGTTGAAGCTTCAAGCCTACAATTTCACCATAAATCATCGCAAAGGTAAAGAGAACGTCGTACCAGATGCTTTGTCACGTATTGAGTTCGAAGAAGTTAATTCTTTAGATTTGTCAGAGCCAGAAATAGATTTGAATTCCGCATGTTTTGATGATCCAGATTACTGTGATTTGAAGAATAAGATACAGGAAAACCAATCCCAGTTTCCTGATATAAAGATGGTAGAAAAGTATGTAAACATACGAACCGAACATTATGGCGGTATTGAATCAAACGAAAGCGAAGCTTGGAAGCTGTGGATTCCATATGGTCTTCGAACAACGCTTATAAAACGTTTTCATGATCCACCTACGGTATCTCATGGAGGAATGTCCAAAACTTTGGAACTTCTACGAAGAAAATTTTACTGGCCAGGAATGGTAGTAGATGTTAGGAATTTTGTCAGAAACTGCGAATTGTGTAAAACCACCAAGCACCCACATTTTGTGTTGAAACCGGAAATGGGTAAACAAACTATAACAATACGTCCTTTTCAGAGATTATATATAGACTTGTTAGGCCCATATCCGCGTAGTAAGAAAGGAAATATTGGTATTCTTATAGTCTTAGACCATCTGTCAAAGTTTCAGTGGTTACAACCTCTGAAAAAGTTTACGTCTTTGTCAATAAAAGACTTTTTACAAACACAGATATTTCACGTTTATGGGATACCGGAAACGATCGTGAGTGACAATGGGTCGCAATTCAAAGCAAATGACTTAAATGCATATTTTACTTCTCTAGGTATTAAACATATTTATACAGCCGTTTATTCACCACAATCAAACGCTTCAGAACGTGCAAACCTTTCAATTATAGCGGCGATTAGAGCTTTTTTGAAACACGATCATACCAAATGGGATGAAAATCTCAGTACGATCAACTGTGCTTTACGAAACGGATACCATCAATCAATAAACATGTCACCATATCATGTTCTGTTTGGATTTAACATGATAACACATGGATCCCCATATGCTTTGCTAAATAACTTTAAAACACTAAATGAACCTACAGCTTCATTATCTAGAGATGACCATCTACAATTGATTAGAAAAGACATACAGAAATATTTAAACCAGGCTTATAAACAAAATCAGAAAACCTATAATCTACGAACTAGGCCAGAAAAGTTCCATATTGGTCAAGAGGTTCTACGTAGAAATTTCGTACAGAGTAGTATGGAAAAGCGATTTAATGCAAAATTTGCCCCATTGTTTGTAAAAGCCACTGTTAAGGAAAAGTTAAGAAACCATTACTATGTTTTATCTGATTCCGAAGGAAAAATTGTAGGAACTTATCACGCTAAGGATATTCGTACATAAAGGCACATATATTCCATTTAAGATCGCCTTAGTTGTATTCAATCCATTTCAAATTTCTGTATAATCCTAATTCGATTTCATATTCTGCAAATTAATGTTAATTTCCTCAAAGAAATCTTTCTTTCATTACATCCTTTTATTTATATTTTAATAATAAATGTATTTTCAATTTAACGGTATATTTGACCCAGAACAAAAACCAATAACGTTCTTTTTCTTCCTAACATTTCTACTCATAGAGTAAGTGTTATGCAGTTTGTGGTGAACGTTTTTACAATTTTACTATTGAATATTATTTTTTATAGAATTTAGTTTTTTTTTGCATAAATATCAAATAGTATCAACTCTTATTAATACTTTTAATAAATACTTTTTAAACCATATACCATATATAACTTATTGTTTGTTCTAATTTTACACCAAAATTGTTTATTACACCCAATATCGGAATGATACATGTATATTACATTATCAGCTGTTGTGGATTACAAGAGGTGATACACATGTAATGTTTTTATATATCAGCAACATCTAATGTTTATAAACATTTACTCATAGTTTATACGCATGTGAGTATAAACAATGCGTAAGTAAACAACACGTTTAGTTACTTATCCCATTAAGGGCTAATCTTTAGGTGAAAGATTAGCGATTAAATTAAAATTAATCCTCGAAAGATGTTTTTGAGTACTCAATTAGTTAATTTTGTTTGCAAGTTTAAGCGCCCAATGGAGGTGGTTTAATCTTAAGCACGAAATGCAAAAGTGTAAACAGCTGATGCAAAAAAATTAATAAAATTTTTATAAATATAAACATTAAAATATTCTATTTATTGATTAGTATAAATTATGGACACTTCAAAATACATTTTTTGTTTTTAATTTAAGTGTTCATTAATTTTCATATTAAATTTACAATTGTCTTCTTCTTTTTTATAAAATATGCATTGTTTTGATAACAAACAGTGAAGTATTCTGTTGCTTTGTATAGCAACACTGTGAAGTTTAATCTTGTACTCAAAAACATCAAAGGGGATTAACATAAGATTAAATTTATTTTTAGATTAACTAATCTGATTATTAATTGGCATTTGATTACCATTTCAAAAACCCGCTCTAAATGTATCAAAGTAAAATCCATAAAGTTGATTAAGGTACCACCGAATGATTTTGCAAAATTAATAATTTTGAGCTAAAAATTGCTAGAAAAATTGAAAACTAAACAGAAATTAAAGATATTCTTGGGAAATTGATAAAGAACCGAAAGATAAACTTTTATTAGTATAATATTCGGCCAGTGGCCTTATGTTGCCACCAATTTCAAAGATTTTTGTCGATAATAATGTGTTGGTTAATTGACATTAACTCAAAATGCTTTTAGCTTGGTAATTATTCTCATAAAAGTTAAATGCTATGTATCCAAAAGTTTTAACTTCCTTTTTCTTCAAAATTTTGTGACATCCAGTCGTATCAAGCTACCAATAAAACGTGGAAAAAATAGTTCAAACTAAAATAAGGTTATTTTCACCTCAGTTTTGGATTAAAGCCATTTTACATTTATATATTGAAACCTTTGTTCGAAAAACCATTCAATAAACTGGTAAGAAATTGTATTTTTAAAGTGCGTTTATTCGATTAAAACCAGATGAAAATTTCCTATATTTTATCCAGAATCTGTGAAAATTCCAAACTGGTAGACAAATGTGGTTTTAGCACATGTGTTCCTAAGACACAATTTATTTCTACCATCTGAAATCCTACTAATCATAAACTGATTCTGTAACCGGTTAACAATAAATACCACTCTCTGAAGTGTTTAATCCACCAACAAAAACACCTCCTGATCCCATATTCGGAGCAAATTGTGAGTTTGGATTGCTTAATTGTTCGGATTATAATTTGCCTTTACGATTCATCTGTAAGATCCTAGTACTAGCTGTTTTAATCTTCTACTAAAGACTTGCCAGAAGAATCCCTATTACATCTACCAAAAGCTACATCTTGCCAAAACAAATCATCAAATTTAAAAAAAATTGTCGACAACTATCACCTAAATTTCCAGAATTGAACATCCAAAATTGCCTGATAACTAATACCTGCCAAAAATAGATCGAAAATCAATAAATATTATAAAACTACATACACCTTTTAATCTACCTACCTATATTAAACCAAAATAGTGGAACAAAATAATACCTCATTGTATCCAAAACGGAGTCAACTATCTATATAAGAGTATTCTATAATATAAAATTTTTTTAAATACAGCTTAATTAACCCATCGAGAACGGAGAGGCCTCATCGTCATCGGTGTAAACTTGGGTGAGTGAAACCAAACTTTTATATGTTACTATATTTGTAGAACACTCTTGGCTACAAGTAAAACCACAAAACTAGTCAATGAATAGTATCCAAAGTCTTTTGTTAATGAAACCTTAATACTTTCCACATTGGATTGAGTTCTTGTTTGGATCGTTTGTTTTTTTTAATTCATTGATAAAGTTATGTTGTTTTATTTGTCACACTAAAAACTCCCAAAGCATCATCTAATTTAGTGTTCTTCGATAATTCGAGCATAATACATACATGCTTTGAATTAGAAAAGAATCTGCAAAATTATGAATTATATGTTGCTTTATTAAAAGTGAAAAACGTAAACAATGATACATTAAAAGAAATCCACAATTATTGGTATTATTTATCTCCTATTCTTATTATTCAAATCAAAACAAAACAAAATTTAAATGAACATGCTAAAATGTTTATAATATTTATTGAAAAATCATCAACATTTGTGAGATTTTTATAATCGTTAAATTGTTTGCCAAATCAGTTGATACAATTTTTTTGTTATTATATTAAATTGTTGAATAATTTTATTTCTTACAAACTAAATTGTTGCAATCTAAAACTATTTCACATTTGCTAAAAATTTAAAAGAGAATTATTTGTTAATCTTTGAAGTCACTTGTTAAAATTTAATAGAAAAGGAATTTACACTAATTATTTACACATTTTACACGTTAAACTATTTAAAATTTACACAATTTAAATATTTTCTACAAAGATTTAAAACCATCTTATTTTAAATAACCACAAACACTTTAAAAATTAAATTTTCACTATTTTTTACTTGTTAAAAAATATAAACAACATTTCTTGTAATTTATAATTAAATAACAAAAGAGAAATAATAAGAAGAAGAAGCATTAATATGAAGTTTTGCAATTCTCTTTTGACATATTCTTTATTTTAATACTTTTAATTACATCTCTAAATTCATGTATGCTTAATGTGTTACTAAAACGTCATTATGATCTTGCAACCGTAAACGTAACCGTATAATAAATAACATTGATTTAAGAAAATAATTATAATATTTAAAGCAAGAAACTCGGGGGAGTTTTCCAGATTTTTCCTACCGAGCGCGTCCCCGTGTGGCGGATAGGGGGTGGTGATGGACCATCTGTCCTCTCCCAGCTTTAATTTCACTTAAGCTAAGGGAGGGCAGATTGTCCACCACCTGGGAATATTATATTCCCCGCGGACCAAAAAACTGAAAAAAAAAACAAATATGGAAAATAAAAATAAAAATAAAAGATAAAAGTTACGGTGCAGGGCCTAAATAACCCAGTACCGGCGGCAAGTGTTGATCTACTCGCGAGTCACGTGTCGTCGTCATCCTGCAATCGTGAGCAGAATACTACTACGGAGGTGGGTACCTTGGCCTCCGTGGTGGACAATGCGACAAGTGTACAGCATGCCGCTGGCAAAAATATAGGGGTGAAAGAGAAGGATGTACTCGGAGAGAGCTCTAAGCTACCTCAGCCTTTAAATATAGGATAGGGTTCCGACTCTGAATCCTCAGATGATAATAATAATAATACCATTATAGCAAATCCCAAAGAGGATGAAGTAGAGCAAATGGTGAAAGAGGTGAGTGATAGCATAGCTAAACTACCTATTACTAAGAAAAGACTTTCTGGAGCACAGAGGAGGAAGTTGAAAAAGATGCTTCAGGAAATCATAGTTAGTCAATCCCACGACACTCCAAAGGAAAAATCGGACTCTCTCACAAGGTCTGAGGCAAAAAGGATCAGGTCTCCCAGGAGTTGACAACTGAGAATAAACCTAAGAAGAAAAAGAGCTCCCCGTCTTCTAATACACAGTCGAAGCCAAGCCATACTTCACTCAAAGGAATCTCAAGTGAGAATCCTGCGAGTAAGGGTGACAACGCCAAGCCAGATATTCCGAAGACGAACACGTCGGCGAAATCAACCTCGAAGGTAAGAGAATCTCAAAAGAAGCCCCGAAAAACGAGGAAGGAGAAGCTAGACGGAGGAAAAGGAAAAGAGCCGCCATCTTACGCCAAAGTTGCCAGAAGTAGGCACCGGGACGATCTCTGCTATGCAGTTTACGATGCCGGTAATCCGACAGGCAAAATTCCAATAGACCAACAGAGTAAAATAGAAGACCTGGTCAACAGTAAGATAGTGGACCATGCAATCGCTTCAAAGGGCAAACAACCAATAGAGAGCGAGAGCTGCGAGTTCAGCATGGGCGTGATGTTGATGAGGTTGGCATCTCACCAATGTGTTAGCACCCTAAAGAACTTGGTGGAAAGTATCCCTCCTCCCTGGGACGGCGCTAGGCTGGGACTGTCAAAGAAGAGCGAGCTTCCGGTGCTCCTAAAGTCCACTGTCTACATAAAAGGATGGGGCAGTAAACTGGCTAATGAACGTATACTGGAAATTCTTGGAGGTCAAAATGCTGAGCTGGCCGTGGAAAAATGGGATGTATTTTACAGGAAAGAAGAACCTGAGGGAACTTTATTTGTAATAGGTATCGACCAGAAATCCATGGCTAGTCTTGCCAAGAATAAAGGTAGGGCTTATTTCGCCTCTAAATCTGTCATATTCAAAATTGGGAAGGTGCCGATTGGAAGGGCTGTTACAACAAGCCTCGAAAAGGACACTAAAAAACCTAAGACCACAGCATCAGTATCCACTACTGATAACGTTGAGGAGTCAAATCCTAAAATCGAGGAATTTACCATTAACTCGCCAGAAGAAAGTGTAGTTGCCCTTTCCAAAATTGGGAAGGCGCCGATTGAAAGGGCTGTCAAAACCGGCCCCGACAAGGACACTAAAACACCTAAGACAGTACCCAAAGCATCATTAGCAAGTACTAGCAATGTTGAGGAGTCAAATCCTAAAAGCGAGGAGGAAATCACTCACCCGCCAGAAGACAGAACAGCAATGCTCTCCAGAATTGGGAATGTGTCTGTTAAAAATGCTGCTATTCCTATGCCTGATAAGGACACCGCAGTGCCATCAACAGTACTCACTGCATTAATAGCCACTTCAGGCTATCCGGAGGAGTCAAATCCAAAGAGCGAGGAGGTGACCACCAACTCGCTGGAAGACAGTTTAATGGATGACCATGATTGAGGTTATCCAAATAAACCTCCATCGGAGCGAGACAGCTACCAACGCTCTGATGGCTAAAATCAACACAGGTAAAATACATATAGCTTTAATCCAGGAACCTTGGACGATTCGCAACAAGGTTTCTGGATTAAATCACGTAAATTTCCAACTTTTCTACGCTGATACAGGATCTCGCCCGAGAACATGTATCTTATGTCACAAGAACTTATGTTTTCTCCTCTCAACAGGATTATCAACATCGGATGCAACGGTGCTGAAGCAAGGTCGTGGCAACATATTCCTTGCATCTATTTACCTGCCTTTCGATTCTCCGACACTACCACCAACGTCGGATCTGATGAAACTGGTTGAAGAGGCACAAAGGAAAAATAAGAAAATTGTAATAGGTTGTGATGCCAACTCGCATCATGTAGCTTGGGGTAGTACAAACACCAATCGCAGGGGACAAGCCCTCATGGATTTCTTTAATACTAAAGACTTGATAACATTGAACTTAGGTAATAAAGCTACCTTCGTCAATAGAATCAGAGAAGAAGTATTAGATATAACTATATGTTCAGAAGAGCTTATAAACGAAATTCAGGATTGGAGAGTTTCGGACGAGCACTCCTTTTCTGATCATCGGTACATAAGATTCAAAATACTACGGCCACCACCAAAGCCGATAAAGTTTCGGAATAAGTCTAAAACTAATTGGACAATGTTCGGGACCTTACTAAAGAACCGTTTAGGTCAGGACACTTTTCAATGTCGAAATAAAGAGGATATAGATGCCAAAGTGGAAACGTTCACAAGTGCCCTGGTTGAATCGTTCGAGGACAGCTGCCCTCTGCGAGAGCGGAGATCTGCCCAGGAAAAACCCTGGGTAACTGGGGAGATCCGGAACCTTGGGAAGACTCTTCGCAAACTATTTAACCGGGCACGGCGTAAAAAGACCGCAGTATACCGGGATGAGTATCGTAATAAACTTGGTGAATATAAGAAAATCGTTCGAAAAGCCAAACGAGACTCCTGGAAACTTTTCTGTGAACAGGTAGATAGCGTAAATGACGTATCGAAGATAAAAAAATTCCTATCCAAAACTCATGTCCAACCGGAATCTATGATCGATGACACGGGCAGGAGGCTTGAGGATATGGAGGAGACAATGAAACTCCTAATGGATTCTCATTTCCCACCCGGTATATCGAATAACATAGATGAACCGATATTGGAGGAAGGGGAGGGTAACACGGAAATAGTTATTACAACTGACATGGTTAAAGGGGCAATCAAGAGCTTTGCTCCCTATAAAGCTGCAGGGCCGGATGGAATTTTTCCGGCACTTTTGCAGATGGAGGCGGGACTGGTTTCCGTACATCTGTCACAGATATTCACTGCATGCTTAAAATTGGCATATACCCCAGTTAAATGGCAGGATGCAAGGGTAATATTTATACCCAAACCAGGGAATAGGTGAATCTTTCGATAGCAAACTGTATACACTGGCAGTATGCATTGACATCGAAGGCGCTTTCAATAACGTGCACACTGATACCCTTATCCAATCCCTAGACCAGTTTTATGTTGACCGGGTGCTCCGTAAATGGATCAACTACATGCTAAGGAACAGATGGATAAGCTGCGAGATGTACGATATAACTATCAGGAGAAAGGTATTTCGCGGTATACCACAGGGTGGCATTTTGTCACCTTTACTCTGGGTCACCACGATTAATAGCCTCCTAAGGACCCTAACCGAGAAAGGACTTAGACCTGTCTGCTATGCAGACGATGTCGTAATACTTTTGAAGGGAAAGGATCCAAATTACTTGTGTAGAAGAGCTGAGGAGGCTCTGAATACGGCCTTGAGCTGGGCTCAACCGAGAGGCCTCAATGTTAACCCGGCGAAGACGGAAATCTGTCTTTTCACAAGAAAGACAAAAATTTCTACATATACTGAACCTTGCTTCTTGGGCAAGAAGATACCGGTGACAGACAAAGTTAAGTACTTAGGTGTAATACTTGACCGGAAATTAAAATGGAGACACCACATAGAGGATAGGATCAACAAGGCACATCGGTGCTGGGCGATATGTAGGAGAACCATAGGCATGAAATGGGGTCTTAGTCCTACTATGACAAATTGGCTTTATAAAAGTGTAATTAGACCAATTCTAGCTTATGCTTCAATAATCTGGTGGACTGCTTTGGACAAAAAGTGTAATATCAAACTACTACAGGGAGTTCAGCGTACATGCTGCTTGGGTATAAGTGGTGCCATGTGTACTACTTCAACCAAGGCTCTGGAAACGTTGCTAGATATTCCACCCATTGAAACATATATAAGATATGAGGCGGCGCTTACAGCCGAACGGCTCTTTACTTTAGGCGAACTGGCCAAAAACGGTTGTAGGACACGTCATCAATGTATACTGGACACATTGGAAGGTTATACACATTCATCGGACGTGCCTGATCGCATACCAGACACTGAATATGTCGGAAACTTTGAAACGCTAATCCCAGATAGAATGTCTTGGTCAAGCGGAACATTAGAGCAAATACCAGTAGGAATCCGTTGCTACACGGATGGCTCTAAATTAGGGGACAAAGTGGGTCTGGGGTTCTATATTGAAGACCCAGAAACAGAAATATACCACCGTTTACCTAATCATAACACAAGCTTCCAGGCAGAAGTACGAGCAATAACGGAATGTGTAAATTGGATTAGAATAAATATGGCGCCCACAGGGCTTAATATATTTACCGACAGCCAGAAGGCAATTTGTGCGATATCAGGTGATAGAATTAAATCTAAGACCGTATTGGATTGTAAGAAAGCTTTAACTGAATACTCTCCCAGAGGTAAGGTTCACATCATATGGGTACCAGGCCACTCGGGAGTAATCGGCAACGAAAGGGCGAATGTAATAGCTTTAAAGGGAAGGGAGCTCGATGTAGTTAACCTGACAAACGCAAAACCATTCGACGCAACAAAAGCTGAATTAAAAATATGGATGAGAGAATCCCATAAGGCCTCTTGGAATAATGAAACGGTGGGTAGAACCACAAAGATTCTATGGGGTGACCCTGATGAGAGCAAGACGAGAAATCTTCTCAAAATGAGCAAGTCTGAGGTTAGTATGATGGTACGTATTCTCAGTGGACACACAGGATTACGAGCACATCTATACAAAATTGGACGTGCGAATTCAGACGAATGTAGAGCATGTGGAGAGGACAGTGAAACTCTGGAGCACTTTCTTTGCCATTGTCAGGCATTCGTCGAAGTTAGATCCAAGTATCTTGGAAGTGATGTTATTCCGGAAATAACATTATTAACCAACACCGATTGGAAGATTCTTAGGAATTACGTCCAGGAAACTGAGTTTCTGAACATGGAAAAATAATACATTCAATGAACAATTTTTTTTTTTTTTTTTTCTTGAATTGGAGCGCACAACAGGCCCGATAGTGGCCTAGGTGTATTTCTTCGGATTTGATGTAGTATACATCCTCCTATCAACCTAACCTAACCTAAAGCAAGAAAAGAATTATCAATTAATGAAATAGTAAATATCATTTTTATCAAAAAAAAGCATATTTTTATTAAAAAAAAAACATTCCAATTTACATAAATCATTTGAGTTTAAACAAAAATGTATTCTTTTATAAATTTAATTTTTGGAATTTATTTTTCTATATTTTTTATACAACTTTATAATAAAATTTTCTATTATCGCATTTGCAAAATATTTTATAATGTAGTTAGCCCCAGAATTAAATATTGTTTTTTATATAACTTGCAACAAATTTTCTTATTTTAAATTTTGTTAAAATCTATCACTTTTCTATTTTGATTTTTGAAAATAAACATTAATTAAGCAAAATGAATTGCTAAAATAATCAAAACGTTTTATATATGAAATAAAACTTTAGGGTAATCTGAGTGTGGGATTCTATAAAAAAAATTCATAGTGTCTATATAATCATGGTAAGGGTGGGTTTTGAGACACGGGTTTTTCGATTGTCACCAGAAAAACTTCCTTAGCATTTGATCAATATTTTGTTTATTTTATATCACAATCAGCATAGTAGGGGCTTTTCTTTGAATTGACTATGCATTTCCGGTCCATTTAAGTATAAATTTAATAGAATTATTATCCACATCCACATCCGGGAGTCTTATAAAATTTTAATGTATGAACGTGAGTTAGGTGCAGATAAGTCACGAACCCCCCCAACCCACTGCTAGTTAGCAATCATAGGCTCCCATCGACTTTATCTAACCCCTTT
The DNA here is from genome assembly GCF_015586225.1 of Lucilia sericata. Taxonomy (NCBI): domain Eukaryota; kingdom Metazoa; phylum Arthropoda; class Insecta; order Diptera; family Calliphoridae; genus Lucilia; species Lucilia sericata. Next base: position 236,418 of record NW_023994406.1, on the reverse strand, counting down.
ACTTGGCCAAATGTAAGACTTGTTTTGATGGTTTGTATATTCTAACAAACTTTTAAAACATGTCTGACAATCTCATTGGCACTCGTTGTCCAATCAAGGCTTGTGTATATTACAAACTCTGACTCTGAATTATCAATTGATATTTCAAATTCTTTAAAATATAAATTAGAGAGTCAAAAACTGAGCTTAGAAAACATCACAAGCTTTTGCGCAGACAATGCCAACGTAAATTTTGGAAATAAAAAAAGTGTATTTGTTGAGCTTAAAACGGCAAATTCGAGTATATAAGGTATTGGATGCCATTGTCACGTATTAAATAATGCTTTTAAAAATGCTTTAAAAACATTAAAATTTGATTTAGAAAATATTGTAATGAAAGTTTTTAATGAATTTTCGACATCAACAAAAAAACTGCCAATCTGAAAGAAATGTTTGAATTTTGCGATTTGGAATGGTCTGAAATGCTCCGTCATGTACCAACTCGATGGCTTTCTCTAACCCCCGCTGTAGAGAGATTTTTAAAAAACTATCCTGCTATTAAGGCTTATTTTTTGTCGCAAGATTGTTGTTCTCCTGTTTTACGCCAATTTTTCGAAAATGAAATATCTGAGGCATACCTCGGTTTTGTTCATAATATAGGAAATACAATAATATCTGCTATAAAAAAGTTAGAAGAAAATAATAACCTTGTAATAATTGATATGTTTCAAATAATAAAGCAGTTAAACGACAAATTTGAACAACAGCAGGATGAACAAGCAAGAAATTATAGTCGGGCGAGGCCGACCATATAATACCCTACACCTGTTACAAATATAAAATGTGATTTAGTTTTCATAATAAAGCATTTAAGTTGAATTGCACCTTGCCTTGAATTATACTTAAGCCATTTATTGTTGAATAATATTGTGGACATTTAAGTCAAATTTTGAAGGGGGATTTGTATAGGGGCTATGGTCAAATGAGACCCTATTATTATAAAATTCATGAGAGTCATCAAGGCTAGTATAGAAATTGGTTTTGCAGCTTTTTGTCGAGATACGATTATATTAAACATAATTACCCAACAAACCAAGCCATAATCAAAATATAACTACATTTTAAAATAAACTTATAATAAAGAATTTTCTACAACATTTCATAAGGATACTTATGATAGGTTTATTTTAATGGAAATTATAAATACTTTTAAAATAATGCTTAAAAAACGCTTCGTATAGCAACAATATTTGCAATAATACTTGCTGTACACTTAGTTAGGATAACAAGTTTTACAAATGTGATTGTAAAAGACTAATGATCGCAATAGTTTTGTAATTGTTTTCCTATAAGATATCCCGTTATTTTATTGCGTGTTTTTCTTATTATTATTCTTCTTCATTTCAGTCTTCTTGTTTAGTTTGGCAAAGGCAGTGTTTTTAAGTGTTTAAGAGTGTAATTTTATAAAATAAAGTAATATAAAATTTGTGTTTAAAAATGGTAATTTAATTAATATATAAAAAATGCCACATAATAAAACAATGTCCTTTTTTATTTTATAGATGCCGCTTTTTCTATAGGATTGAGGGAGGACGAGTTCATAAAAAGTATAAACAAGTCTTTTCCATTTACCAATAATAGACTAATACGTAAAATATATATAGAAAAGTGCAAAATTGTAGAAAGTATAATTGAAAAATATCAGTAAAGTAATGAAAAATAAAAAATATGTATGAAACAAAAAAAAATATTGTTTTAATTGAATTAACAAGCTTATAAAAATGTTACGAAAATAAGCTTACTTCAATCATGTTTCAAAAACTATTTTTCAGTAAGCTTATTTCATAATTGCGATTCTAAGCTTGTTGTAAACTGCAACTAGGAATATTATCACAAGGGTTCAATTTTCTTGATAAAATAATTGTTAACAAGCATTTTACAATAATTATCATAATAGTTTTGCAAACCTAACGCTTATGGTAGTAAGTTTGTTATAAACGAATTTTAAAGCTTTTTGGTTTGTTGGGTATAAACTTAAAATCCCTATTCGTCGGGTTCAGTTGTATGGGGTCTAGGTGAAATAATGGACCGATGTTAACCATTTTCAATAAGCTTCGTCTCCTGTACCATAGAAGATCTTCTGCCAAATTTCATTGAATTATCTTCAAAATTGCGACCTGTAGTTTGAATTAAAGGTTTACAAGCCCTATTCGGGGGTTCAGTTGTATGGGGGCTAGATGAGAAAATGGACCGATGTTAACCATTTTCAATAGACTTCGTCTCTGGGACAATAGAAGATCATGTGCCAAATTTCATTGAATTATCTTCAAAATTGCGACCTGTAGTTTGATTAAAAGGTTTACAAGCCCTATTCGGGGGTTCAGTTGTATGGGGGCTAGATGAGAAAATGGACCGATGTTAACCATTTTCAATAGGCTTCGTCTCTGGGATAATAGAAGAACATGTGCCAAATTTCATTCAATTATCTTCAAAATTGCGACCTGTAGTTTGATTACAAGGTTTACAAGCCCTATTCGGGGTCTCAGTTGTATGGGGGCTAGGTGAAATAATGGACCGATATTAACCATTTTCAATAGGCTTCGTCCCTGGGACAATAGAAGATCACGTGCCAAATTTCATTCAATTATCTTCAAAATTGCGACCTGTAGTTTGATTACAAGGTTTACATGGACGGACAGACGGACGGACGGACGGACGGACGGACGGACGGACATAACTAGATCGACTCAGAAAATGATTCTAAGCCGATCGGTATACTTTAAGGTGGGTATAGGACCAATATTATTGTGCGTTACAAACATCAGCACAAATCCAATATACCCTCCCCACTAAAGTGGTGTAGGGTATAAACATTTTATGGATTTTTAGCCGAACGTATATGTAGCAGTTGCAATAATCAGCAAGAGCTTTGTCTTTTTAAAAAACGCGCAGCAGAGTTTTTATCCAATATAAGTACATATATAATTTCAATTTAGAAAATAACAAGTTTGAAAAACTTTCAATTTTCCATCTTAATTCAAACATTTCTTTTCATGAATTTGTGGAAATAATTACATTATTTTCAATCAAAAATATTGATTTAGATCAACTTTTTGACGAATTTATAGCCTTAAAAACATTTGCTGAAAACATTGGAAAAGAAAAATCTGTAGAAGAAAAATGGAAAGAATTCTTAAATAGTGGATCATTTCCTAATTTTGAAAAGATTTGTTGCTTCTTCTTTTCAATTCCTCATTCTAATGCAGCCAGTGAACGAATTTTTAGCTTAATTTTTGGAGGAAGGAACAAAATAAACTTTTAATTGAAAATTTGGAAAGCGAGTTAATAATAAAAACCAATTTTGAATACAGTTGTACTGAGTTTTTCAATTTTTTAAAAACCGAAAAAGAAAAAAAATGAAATTGTAAATCAAATACAAAAAAGTGATAAATATTTATAATTTATTTAAATTTTTTAATAATATTTTGAAGTAAATAATTTTCAAAAATTAAAAATGTATACATGTATCAGGGATGGCAAAATTGGTACGATCGTACTTTTTTTGATACTATTTGATGTTCAAAAATACCGTGATACTCCCGAGTCTTACTTGATACTCTCAAATTATCTTTAAAACAATGTATCATATTATTCAAATTTAAAATTACAAGAATGCTTTGGCACATATTTACATATAATTCTCAAAAATGCATCAACTAAAAGTTCTAGAAAAAACGGCTAATAAATTTATAGAGTAATGGAATTCTCTTCAACATTACCAGAATTTAAATGATCTACTTTTAAAACGACTTTTTTAGAAGAATGTTTTGCAAATTACCAATGCAGCTCATTTCGAAATGGAATCGGAAATTGTACTTATTTTTGGCGTCATGAACAAAACAAAAATGAAATAAGTCCTCAAATTTTGGACTTATTTCATTATGAAATAATTCCCCAATTTAAAAATGAAAAAAGCCCCAACGAAATGAAATAACTTCCTAAATTAAAATGAAATAACATCCCATTTTTGGGGATTTATTTCATATGAAACAAATCCCTAATTTTAAAATGAAATAAGTTCCCATTTAAAAATAACAAATTTTGTTCCATTAGTGACATTTCTAAAAAAGTAGGTCGCTCATACTTTCGAGTGGGGCTTCAAAGTTTAATCGCTTAATAAAGATTTCCTAAATAGCCGGCCTGCGGTTGGACGCAAGGCCTTTTACTCTATGGTATGTCCAACAACGGCTTCGCTTAGTAAATATTTCCTAAATAGCCGACCTACGGTCGGACGCAATGATTTACCACTCTATAATATGACCAACACCGGCTTCGCTTAGTAAAGATTTCCGAAATAGCCGGCCTAAAGCCGAACACTCTTGATACAAGGAGGGTGTATTCTTAGCGAAGGCGTTGGAAAGGATAAAACCTTTGCGCCGGCCGAAGGCCGGTTATCAGACATATATTTTTTATTTCGTGTGATAAAAGTAAGGTAATGAAATAACTCCCCAAAAATATTTTTAGGGATTTATTTCATTTTTGAATTTTGAGGAATTATTTCATAATGAAATAACTCCCCATTTTAAATGTGAAATAATGCCGCAAAAAACGAATTAAATACCCAAATTTCGTTGTTTTTGCTTTCTGGACAAATTTTTAGGAAGTTATTTCATTTTTGTTTTGGGGAGTTATTTCGTGGGGAGTTATTTCATGACGCCCTTATTTTTATCTTGATTGACATTATATGAATATTAATCTAATTAAAATTCCGTTGTAAAAATTTTATGATAAAATTACCAGAAATTTAAATTTTTGCAAAAATATTCCACTTTAAAACAAATGTCTTGTAATTAGGCATTTAACCAAAGATAATATAAGAAGTTTTTGGTCAAAAATATTTGAACTTTAAAGCAAATTATTGTTTCATGTCATATTCAGAATCGGATGTATGAGTAAATATCCTATATAAGGTCTCATGGTATGGAGCGCAATGTATAGAATTTTATAGGACAATTGTTTTTTTTTAACAAATGACACCTACGTCGGATTTTAATTTAATACATATTATGTACATATTAAAGCGATTTATTGACAATAAACAAACTTTTCATTGATAATAATATTTGTAGCTCAATTATTAACGTTAAGTTGAATTTCTAAAATCATTCTCGTATGGGGCCTAGGGTCAAATGTGCCCTGAAATATTGAAATATAACAAATTGTATCATGACTGCTTTAAATTTAACATATTTACAAAGTACAATATCGGGGTAATATTTGTACTTATGGTAATAATAATGGCTTTTCTACTTCCGTATAAAAATTTCTAAATAAAAATGTACCTAAGGAATGACCAACATGATCCTCGAAGTGAAATGTTTATCTTAATTTTTAGCCAAAAAATGATTTTAGTACTCTGAGGGCCAAAAAAGTACCCTCTGAAATATTTTTTGATACTGAAAAAAAATCTCATTTTCCATCCCTGACATGTATCAAAGTATATTTTTAAATTAATTTTGAAGTAAACATTGATTTTTTTTATTTTATTCAGATAAATTTAAAATCCAATAAAACTATCAGAATAAACAGATTCTTATATTGATTTTATATATGTACAAATTAAATCTAGTTTGAAATATATATAAATTCTATAGATTTAAAATCACAAAAATTGATTTAAAATGAATTTGAATAATACAAATAGTTATGATCTCTTTGTTTTGTACTGTTACTGTTGTGAACTATTTTTTTAGTTTTTTGTGTTGAATTAAATAAATTTTGAAAATAAACATTTGTACTTTTTTTTACTCAATTGTACTGCCTTTTTAACTTCGATATCCGTTTTTTGCCGATTTCAAACATGGCAAGCCTAGGACCGATGCAGGCCTACAAGTATTCCTTCGGATTTTATATAACATCCTCATTTCAAACTAACTAACTTACTAACATTCATGAATCACAAATGTTGAAATACATGGAAACTTAATATTTTATTAGAACAAACAATATAAACTTAACATGGATAAACCTAAGATTGACGTATTTATTAAAATTTTTATTACTTTGCCATAACAAGGTCAGAAATGTTTATAAATTCATATGCATGAGATCAAAATTATCTCATCCTACCAAATTTGGACCAAAATTTAAACCTACCAACCAAACTACCAAAAGTCATTTCAGAGATTTGAAACTACCAATTTTGGTCCAATTGGACCAGAGTGGCAACGCTGCCAGCAACTCAACTAACTAACTTTTAATGCATTAAAAGCCGACATTTTCATCAACTAGTTATGGTTGATTCTTAGATTATTTTTAATGGAGCCAACTGAATATTTTAACATGGCGATGTCGTACGCAGTAGTCAATTGTCCGACTCTGCATGACGTTTCAAATAGCTAAAAGTTAGTTACTAAAAATTAGCTTAAAGTTAACTCTTTATTAACTAACTTAAAGTTAGTTGCAGAAAAGTCAAGTAAAAGTTTTCTTTTGCATTCCCTACTGTATTAATTAAATAGATTTTTGTACCCGGTGTTGCCCGGGGTTTAAGAGGGTTCATAACATTATACTTAAGTATTCTCCCGTCAGAGTAAACTAAAAAATCTGCTAATTATACTCTGCACCACTTTAGAGAGGAGGATATATTGGGTTTGTGCTGATGTTTATAACGCACAATAATACTGGTCCTATCTATATATATAAAAATGAATGTGTGTTTATTTGTATGTGGGTTTGTTTGTTTGTTTGAAGTCTATAGACGGCTAAACTGCTGCACCGATTTTCTTGAAATTTTCAGAGTGCCTTCCTGTATGTCTGGAAGGAACTATAGGCTACTTTTTATTTAGAAATTTTAAGTGGGCGAGGTGCCACGCCTACATCCAAAATAATAATTAAAAGTTGCATATCTCAGAAACTGCAACAGCTAGAGTCCTCAGATTTTGTATGAACAACTTTGACATCCATATGAACATATGTGGAAAAAATGGGCGGCCTATCTATAGTCGGCGTGACACCTCCCATATAATAAAATCTTAAATTAGTATATCTGAGAAAATATATATATAGTATATATAATAGTATATAATAGTATATCTCAGAAACTATTAGAGCTGAAATACTCAAATTTTGCACGAATAACTTTGGCATAAATGTGAATATTTGGGTAATAACTTGGCGGACTAGCAATACAAACTATTAGACAGACATGGGATAAGTGCATTAAATATGTTAATGCAGTAACAATTTTTTCAACATTAAAAAAAAATCAATGTTAATGAAAGTTTATTGCGTTAACATTAACATGGGTACATTTAATGCATTAAATTTGCATTAACATTAAATATTTTTGAATTTAATGCATTAATTTTACATTAACATTAAATAATCTATATATATAACAAGTACCATAGTGTATTTAAAACTTAATTTTCCCGACTGTATCTTTATTATAGCAATAGCAAAACATAATGAACAACAACAACGCTAAACGAAATAAACACAAAAAAAAAATACACAAGGCAGTAAAACCAACAGACATCCAAACATACGAAACGAAATACAGAAAAAAACAAAAACAAAATACACAACGCAATGAAACCAACAGTCATCCAAACATACGAAATTCAATACACCAAGAAAACAAAAACAATATACACAAGGCAATGAAACACACAGCCATCCAAACATACGAAACGAAATACTCAAAAAAAAAAAAAACAAAATACAAAGGCAAAGAATAAGCAGTGTTGTTGTTGTTTATTTGTTATGAAATTTTCAGAGGTTGTCTCGGATTTTTGCTTATATCTCCGTTGTTTATGAACGGATTTTGCTGATTTTAAATAGGAAACTTCTCGAAAGCATGTCTGATAGAATTATTGAAGATTTGGATCCTGAAGATATCTAGGGTCTTCAGAAAACTGATTTCAACAGACAGACAGACAGACAGACGGACATGGCTTAATAGACTCCGCTATCTATAAGGATTCAGGATATATATACTTTATGGGGTCGGAAAATTATATTTTGGAAATTACAAACGGAATGACAAACTTATATATACCCTTCTCACGAAGGTGAAGGGTATAAAAATGAAAGTGTGTTTGTAGTATGTATGTTTGTTTGTTTGTGCTTTATAGACTGCTAAACGGCTGGACCGATTTTCCTGAAATTTTCACAGTTTCTTCCTGTATGTCTGGAAGGAACTATAGGCTACTTTTTATGTTGAAATTTCATGTGAGCGACGTGCAACGCCCATATTAAGAAAATATTAAATTAATATATCTGAGATAATATAATAGTTAGAGTCTTCAAATTTTGTCGGAGCAACTTTAGTATCAATATAATTATTTAAGACAAAAAGTAGGCGGATTAGCATTAGGGGGCGTGGCACCTCACATATAAATTAAATACAAAAATTCGTTTATCTTGGAAACTATTATAGCTAGAATATTAAAAATTTGCACGAGTAACTTTAATATCCATGTAAACATTTTGGGAAATAAATTGGCGGACTACCCATGAGGGGAGCATATTAATAAAATACAAAAATTGGTTTATCTGGGAAACTAATAGAACTAAATTCTTCAAATTTTGCACTAAGAACTTAAATATTCATCTGAACATTTTGGAGAAAAAAGAGCGGAGTTTCGTCATGGGGGGCTTGGAGCCCCCATATAAATTAAATAGGAAAATTATTATATCTGAGAAACTATTAGAGCTAAAATCTTCAAATTTTAATTGAAGAACTTTGACATTCATGTGAACATTCAGAGAATAACGGGCTGACTTTCAATGGGGGGTTTGGCACCTCACATATGAATTAAATACAAAATTTCGCTTATCTGGGAAACTAATAGAACAAGATTCTTCAAATATTGCAAGAAGAACTTTATTATACATATGAACATTTTGGAGAAAAAAAGGGCGGACTTTCATCTGGGAGCTGTGAGTTCCCATATGAATTAAATAGAAAAATTCGTATATCTGAGAAACTATTAGAGCTAGAATCTTCAAATTCTACATGAAGATCTTTGACATTAATGTGAACATTTAGAGAATAACGGGCGGACTTTCAATGGGGTCTTGGCACCCCCTATATGAATTAAATACAAAATTTCGTATGTCCGGAAAAATATTAGATTTTTTTTTTAATTTGTCATCGATTATATTAAAATCTTAATTAACGTTCGTAAAAATGTATCTCTGGAAAACATTACAGTTAGAATCTTCAAAATTATTAAGAAGATTTTTTATTTATATTGCTTTTAGGGTAGCAAAGCACACTGGGTATAGCTAGTAACCTATAAAGTATACCAATCGGCTTAGAATCATTTTCTGAGACGATTTATTGTCCCAGGGATGAAACCTATTGAAAATGGTTAAGATCGGTCTATTATTTCACCTAGCCCCCATACAACTGAGTCCCTGAATAGGGCTTGTAAACCTTTTAATCAAGGCAAGGTACAATACAACTTAAATGCTTTATTATGAAAACTAAATCACATTTTATTTTTGTAACAGGTGTAGGGTATTATATGGTTGGCCTCGCCCGACTATAATTTCTTACTTGTTTTTCCCTAACTTCTTTATGTTTCAAAAAATGCTGAAGGACTTCTTATGAAGAAACTCCTTACAAGCGGCTGAACCTAGAATCATGAAATTTTGACAGTAGATGTGTTTTTGGCTATAGATCCACTAAGGAGGGATTTTTGGAAACTTGTACATTTAGGGGTAAAAGAGGGAAAAACGAGTAAAACAGGTTTTCTTAATTATCTTACCTAATATTAGTGATACAAGAAAAATTTTAAATGCACATGTATCTACTCTTAAAATAAGCAGATGGGTGTCTGGCACTTTGAAATTCGTACTTTTAAGGGGTGAAAATGTGTAACAAAGGGGATTTTGGTACCTTTTTTGGCCCTTTATAACTTTTTAATTAATTAACAAAATAACATTTTTGTAAATATTTTGAATATATCTCCCAAAATTAGAAGACACCTGTTTCGTACTTTTTTAAAATTCAGCCCTTTTTGGGTGTAAAAGAGAGAAAACTGTATTTTTGGTACTTTTTTTTAGTACATTAAAAAACTTTTTCGATTTATTGAAGTATTCCTATGAAATTACGGACTAGCTCTGTAATATTTGTTGAAACAAATGGTACTTTTTGAATTTTCTATAATATTGACCATAGAAATATGAAATTTAACATATAGATACCTGAATAAAAGAGAATCTACAAGAAGCATCTTTTTGGTATTATTTGTTGTTCATATGAGACTTTTTGAATGTTTCTATATTCAAAAAGTAAACTAAAGAAACTAAACATACACAGTGATAAATGAATAAAATTCTATATGGGAGACATTTTGGTACTTTTTTATTTGTATCTTGATTGGGTAGCGAAGCACCCGTGGTAAGCTAGTTTCTTATAAAGCTATAAAAGAAATTTCATTGAATTTGAACAATATTTATAAAAGGTACCAACACAGTACCAAAAATACTACCCTTACCCTCGTTCTCCATTGAATTATTTAAATTTATGTATTTTGTTTAATATTTATTTTGTATTTTGTAAAATATCTATAAAACAATATCTATTTATCAAATTTCATAAAAGTACAAACAATGTAGCAAAGCAACACACAATTAACCGTTTTGACCCGTTTAGTTTGAATGTTTTCCTTTTTTCCCTTTAGGGGTGGACTTTGGAATACTCATATCTCTGAAACTAAAAACTCATCGTCTAAAATATTTTTACTTTTGAACGAAAAAAATCAGACTTGAAACATAGAAGTACAGATTTTTCCTGTTTTTTGTATCACACGAAAAATCGGCAAAACTTAGTTTTATGTAAATTTTAATGACACTGCTGATTTTCGTAATGATAATGTCCCCTTCATAAAAGGATTTGATGGTTCAAATTCACTTATAAACACTAATATTACGGCGATATTCTACATAAATAACTTTAATGTAGACGTAAATCCCTTTACCAACATTTTTAAGGATAGGCCCATATTAACCACCTACCCCTATATAACCCTCTTTTAGAAAATCGCTTTTTTGTCAATAAATTGTTAAAATATGGCTGTCTTTCAAAACGTACCAATACAAAGTCTAAAGACAATTTCACTGCGGTATTTAAATCTTGTACACATGTAAACTTTCAAAACATTGCAACGATGCTTTGTTTATTTTCACGTTCTAAAATATAGAAGATGCAAAATATTGTTTTTAGTAAGTGAGCTGTTTGTGTAGTTTTAGCAAATAATTTCTTTAAAATTGATGCGCTGATTGTCGATGATGTTTTGAAACAGTATGCATTGTCAATGTTTTGTACTGCGGCGTTATGAAACACTATACTTTCTTCGTATACAAAGCAACTGACGTTTTGAAAGTCAGCCTATTTCTGAATTAAGGTAACATAATCACTGGCGTAGGCCATCATATGGTGGGCCATGCATTGTCAATGTTTAGTACTGCAGCGTTATGAAACACTATACTTTGTTCGTATACAAAGCAACTGACGTTTTGAAAGTCAGCCTATTTCTGAATTAAGGTAACATAATCACTGGTGTAGGCCATCATATGGTGGGCCATGCCCGACTACAAATTTTTACTTGTTTATTTGTTTTATTCATTGAAGTAGTTAGAATTGTCTTAAAATATGAATTTATTGAGTCCCTTTACGCAGTAAATATAGATTTCCCTTTTTACCCGTTTTTCCCCAAAGGCTGGGATTTCTGGATACATATTAATCAAGTTTATGTTAAAAACCCAATAAAATGCAGAAAATGTTAAAAAAATTAGATATTTGTTTTAAAATAAGCAATAGAAGAATAAGAAAATAAAACAATAGAAAATTCGCGAATATTGAAACTTTATCTCAAGATGTAGCCAGTTTTATTAAAAAGTCAATGTATCCACTTTTGCACGTTTAAATTTAATTAATCTAGCAACACAAATAAATTTAAAAACAAGTTAGAGAGCTATATTCGGCTATGCCGAATCTTAAATACCCTCCACCAGCAAGCTACTTTTTATTAAAACTCATTTAAATGTCTAATTTTCAGATAACTTGGAAAAATTTTTGTTTCCGTATTGAGTGTACTAACATTAATTCATATGTCAAACTAATTTTAATAAGGTCGAGAAAAATGTATATTAATTCCGTAGAATGATTTATATATACAAAACTAGCTATACCCAGTGTGCTTTGCTACCCTAAAAGCAATATAAATAAAAAATCTTCTTAATAATTTTGAAGATTCTAACTGTAATGTTTTCCAGAGATGAATTTTTTCCGAACGTTAATTAAGATTTTAATGTAATCGATGACAAAGTAAAAAAAATCTAATATTTTCCCAGATATACGAAATTTTGTATTTAATTCATATAGGGGGTGCCAAGACCCCATTGAAAGTCCGCCCGTTATTCTCTAAATGTTCACATTAATGTCAAAGATCTTCATGTAGAATTTGAAGATTCTAGCTCTAATAGTTTCTCAGATATACGAATTTTTCTATTTAATTCATATGGGAACTCACAGCCCCAAGATGAGAGTCCGCCCTTTTTTCTCCAAAATGTTCATATGTATAATAAAGTTCTTCTTGCAATATTTGAAGAATCTTGTTCTATTAGTTTCCCAGATAAGCGAAATTTTGTATTTAATTCATATGTGAGGTGCCAAGCCCCCCATTGAAAGTCCGCCCGTTATTCTTTGAATGTTCACATGAATGTCAAAGTTCTTCAATTAAAATTTGAAGATTCTAGCTCTAATAGTTTCTCAGATATAATATTTTCCTATTTAATTTATATGGGGGCTCCAAGCCCCCCATGACGAAAGTCCGCTCTGTTTTCTCCAAAATGTTCAGATGAATATTTAAGTTCTTAGTACAAAATTTGAAGAATTTAGTTCTATTAGTTTCCCAGATAAACCAATTTTTGTATTTTATTAATATGGGAGGTGCTGCTCCCCTCATGGGTAGTCCGCCAATTTATTTCCCAAAATGTTTACATGGATGTTAAAGTTACTCGTGCAAATTTTTAATATTCTAGCTATAATAGTTTCTAAGATAAACGAATTTTTGTATTTAATTTATGTGGGAGGTGCCACGCCCCCTAATCCGCCCACTGTTTGTCTTAAATAAATATATTGATACTAAAGTTGCTCCGACAAAATTTGAAGACTCTAACTATTATATTATCTCAGATATACTAATTTAATATTTTCTTAATATGGGCGTGGCACGTCGCCCACATGAAATTTCAACATAAAAAGTGAAAATTTTAGGAAAATCGGTCCAGCCGTTTACCAGTCTATAAAGCACAAACAAACAAACATACATACATACATACATACATACATACATACATACATACAAACACACTTTCATTTTTATACTAGCTAAAACCCGGCGTGTTTTGCTACTCCTGTCGATATAAAATAAAAAATTTTCAAAATATATTGATGTACATTTTTTGTTTATAAAAATTTTATTAATATTTGTTTGTCACTATCCAAAACCATAAAGTAATAAGACAAAGAAAGTTTGATATTTAAAGTAATATGTTAATTAATGATATTTATGTACATATATTATTTCTTAATAATTATTTCTTATTCCTATTCATTAGCATAAATTTACAAAATATTACAAAATTACTAAAATTTAATTGAGTTAATATTTACAATTAAAATTTTTCTTAATAATTATTTCCTATTATATACAATATTTTTGGTTTTCCCCTCAGGCGCGTAGGTATACAAATCTGAAGGTTTCTCAACTCGCGAGCATGCAACATAAAGCTGACCATGTGAGAAGCATGGATTTTCGAGATTTATTCCACACACTTGCAGGGATTGACCCTGAAATTTGTTTATTGTCATCGCGAATGCCAAACGTGTAGGAAATTGCAACCGTTTAAAGTCGAATGGCATTTCCGATGTTGTCATTGAGATCCGAGGTAGTAAGACATCCGTTCCTTTATATTGGCCAGTTGTAATCGTTGCTTCGATTAAGTTGTTCATTAATTTTTTAACTGTTAATCGAGTACCATTACAAAGACGTGGTGGATCAATATTTCGCAATAAAATAATTGGAACGCCAATTTTCAACTTCAATTCGTGGGGATACATTGACGACATCATCATTATTTGTAACAGTATCGATGGATTTATATGTTTTTAAATTACCATCGATTCTATTCAAAATAATATTATTGATACAATTAACGTCAATGTTTTTGGGTGCCTGTAAAGCACGCTCACATAACCACTGCCTATTTTTGAAATTATGTACGTTGAAGATTTGGAAAAACACAATATATTAACTCTTTCTTTGATTGTGTGATCCTACAAAAGTTAGAGGGAAACTTTACACAATTTGTGGTTGGCTCAATTGTCATTTTTCCATTTCCTAAATCCAGCAATTGTTTTGTTGTTAATTTTAACGTGTGAACATGTTGCCAGAGATATGGTGGTTTTAGGCAAGCATTGAGTTCATCAGCCGGTGTTGAACCAGGTATCACAGGAAGTGTCTGGCGAAAATCACCTGCTAAAAGAATTAATGCACCTCCAAATAAATTAGAATTACTTCTCATGTCCTTTAAAGTGCGATCAAGCGCTTCTATGGATTTTTTGTGGGCCATGGTGCATTTATTCCACACTATTATTTTATATGTTTGCAGGATTTTACCCATTGAAGAATTTTTATTAACATTACATGTATAATCTTCAGAAAATTGTGTTTTCAACGGTAATTTGAGTGCATAATCTAAAAGTGTTGCTGCAATACCTGATGACGCAATGGCTACGGCAATATTGTGATCCAACTTTAGCTAAAATTAATGAGATGAGAAAGGTTTCTCCGGTTCCTCCTGGCGCATCAATGAAATAAAATCCTCCTTGTAAGAAATAATTATTAAGAAATAATATATGTACATAAATATCATTAATTAATAAAATACTTTAAGTATTAAACTTTCTTTGTCTTATTACTTTATGGTTTTGGATAGTGACAAACAAATATTAATGAAATTTTTATAAACAAAAAATGCATATCAATATATTTTGAAAATTTTTTATTTTATATCGACAGGAGTAGCAAAGCACGCCGGGTTTTAGCTAGTTTCAACATAAAAAGTAGCCTATAGTTCCTTCCAGACATACAGGAAGAAACTGTGAAAATTTCAGGAAAATCGGTCCAGCCGTTTAGAAGTCTATAAAGCACAAACAAACATACATACATACATACATACATACATACATACATACATACATACATACATACATACATACATACATACATACATACATACATACATACATACATACATACATACATACATACATACATACATACATACATACATACATACATACATACATACATACATACATACATACATACATACATACATACATACATACATACATACATACATACATACATACATACATACATACATACATACATACATACATACATACATACATACATACAAACACACTTTCATTATTATATATATAGATTCTAGCTCTAATAGTTTCTCAGATATAATAATTTTCCTATTTAATTTTATTGGGGACTCCAAGCCCCCCATGACGAAATTCCGCTCTTTTGTCTAAAATATGTTCAGATGAATATTTAAGTTCTTAGTGCAAAATTTGAAGAATTTAGTTCTATTAGTTTCCCAGATAAACCAATTTTTGTATTTTATTAATATGGGAGGTACTGCTCCCCTCATGGGTAGTCCGCCAATTTATTTCCCAAAATGTTTACATGGATGTTAAAGTTACTCGTGGAAATGTTTAATATTCTAACTATAATTGTTTCCAAGATAAACGAATTTTTGTATTTAATTTATATGGGAGGTGCCACGCCCCCTAATGCTAATCCGCCCACTTTTTGTCTTAAATAATTATATTGATACTAAAGTTGCTCCAACAAAATTTGAAGACTCTAACTATTATATTATCTCAGATATACTAATTTAATATTTTCTTAATATGGGCGTGGCACGTCGCCCACATGAAATTTCAACATAAAAGGTAGCCTATAGTTCCTTGCAGACATACAGGAAGAAACTGTGAAAATTTCAGGAAAATCGGTCAAGCCGTTTAGCAGTCTATAAAGCACAAACAAACAAACAAACAAACAAACAAACATACATACATACATATAAACACACTTTCATTTTTATATATATAGATATATAGATACACATTTATGTCGAATTTTATCCCGATAACTTTGATTGTCAATGTGCATTTGAGTAATTTTCGGAAATGGTCCTTATATGGGAATTGTGACCAATTATCGACCGATAAGGAAAAAATTTCATATAATAATTTATATGCCAAAAAAAAAAAAAAATCAATTCGAATTTTACTATAATAGATTTACTAAATAATGAAATAAGTGCGTTTAGGTGATTTTCGGAAGTGCTTTATACACAAAACATATTTTTGTCGAATTTTATCAAGATAATTTTATTTGAGAATGAAATATGTGCGCTTAAGTGATTTTTTTTAAGTGGACCTTATATAGCAGCTATTACCATATATGAACCAATCCGGAAAATTTTGGAAGAGTGATTCATATAAAGATAAAACATATTTGTGCCGAATTTTATCTAGATAACTTTATTTAACAATTAAATATGTGCGTTTAAGTGATTTTCGGAAGTGGGACTTATATGGGAGCTATGACCAATAATGGACCAATCCGGGAAAAAAGTGGTAGAATGATTTATATGCATACAAAATGTATTCAAGTCGAATTTTATCCTTATATTTTTATAATTTAATGAAATATATGCGTTTAAGTGATTTTCGGAAGTGGACCTTATATGGGAGTTATGGTCAATTATGAGCCTATCCGGGAAAAAATTCGTAGAGTGACTCATATAAAGACAAAACATATTTGTGTCGAATTTTATCAAGATAGCTCTATTTGACAATGTGCTTTTAAGTGATTTTCGGAAGTGGGCGTTATATGGGAGCCATGACCAATATTGGACCGATCCGTAAAAAATTTTGTGGAATGATTTGAATGTACACAAAACATATTTTTGTCGAATTTTATCACGATAGCTTTAGTTGACAATGAAATATGTGTTTTTAAGTGATTTTCGGAAGTGGTCCTTATATGGGAGCTATGACGAATAATGGACGGATCCGTAAGAAAATTTTTAGAATGATTTGTATGTATACAACACATACTTGTGTCGAATTGTATCCCGATAGCTTTATTATTCAATGAAATATATGCATTTAAGTGATTTTCGGAAGTGGGCCTTATATGGGAACTATGACCAATAATGGACCGATCCGTAAAAAAAATGTAGAGTGATTCATATTTAGACAAAGCATATTTGTGTCGAATTTTATCCCGATAGCTTTATAATTTAATGAAATATATGCATTTAAGTGATTTTCGGAAGTGGGCCTTATATGGGAACTATGACCAATAATGGACCGATCCGTAAAAAAAATGTAGAGTGATTCATATTTAGACAAAGCATATTTGTGTCGAATTTTATCCCGATAGCTTTATAATTCAATGAAATATATTTGTTTAAGTGATTTATATGGGAGCTATGACCAATTATGGGCCTATCCGGAAAAAATTTCGTAGAGTGATTCATATTTAGACTAAACATATTTGTGTCGAATTTTTCAAGATAGCTTTATTTGACAATGAAATATAAGCTTTTAAATGATTTTCGGAAGTGGGCCTTATATGGGAGCTATGACCAATAATGGACCGATCCGTAAAAAATTTGGTAGATTGATTTGTATGTACACAAAACATATTCATCAATGAAATATATACGTTTAGGTGATTTTCGGAAGTGGACCTTATATGGGAGCTATGACCAATTGTGGACCGACTGAGATCTACGTTGACTGTATGATTTCTGTTCATATTATATTTGCATGTACAAAATTTTGTGTTGATACCGATATATTTGAGGAAGTTATTAACGATAAACTAATTTCCAGGAATATATACCTTTGTATGGGGGCTATGGGAAATATTCTTGAACATAATTGATCACAGGCATAAATAAATAATGTGTGACAAAATTCATCGAAATATCTTTGGTAGTTTCTGAGAAAACTTCAAAAGAATGTTGAAAAAAACGTAATTTTTTTCGAGGTAGTCTGAAATTTTTACTCATAACTTTTTACGTTGTGAACCGATTTTGCTGATTTTCAATACCAAACTGCTTAGGATAATAATAAATACTTTGGGTGAATTTGGTTGATTTCCTTTGCTTAGTTTTAATGTGAGCGTGTTTTACACAGACAGACAGACAGACAGGCGGATATAGCTAAATCGACTCAGAATTTGATAAGGACCCAGAATATATATACTTTGTTGGGTCTTAGATGAATATTTCTTGGTGTTACACACGGAACGACAAACTTATATATACCCTCTATCACCACTGATGGTGGTGGAGGGTATAATAACGATGAATTTGAGTACTGCTACTTGATTTACCTTTGAAGAAAGCATTAAAACAAACAGTTACCATTTGTGAGCCATATTTGAATTTTTGCAAATATTTTAATTTTCTAGTTTTAATAAGAAAAATATCAAGTTTATTGGAAAACCAAATGGTCGAAATGACAAAAAATAATTACTGTGCTCGTCAAATCGCCAAGAAGTTAGGAATTTGCCACCGAAGAGTGCTACAAGTGCGAAAAAGAAAAAAATATAAGCACACCAGAAGTTAAGAAAGGTCTAGAGTTTATTGACATCCAAACAGGTAAAAACACCAAAAACAGGCTCCTGTCGCCATAAATAAGCCCTTAAGTAAATGGGCAGCCCGGAGAGCTCTTCGTAGAATTGGCCTTATATCAGCCGTAAAGCAGAAAACACCAGCATTATCAGAAAAAAATGTGAAGGATCGTCTTAAATTTTGCAAGAAGCACAAAAATTGGAGTGTTGACTGGAAAAGGGTTATATGGTCCGATGAAACGAAGATTAATCGTTTTCAGTCTGATGGCAAGGAATATTACTGACACCGCCCTTATGAAAGTTTAAAAAAGAAACGGTGAAACATGGGGGTGGTAGTCTGATGGTGTGGGCTTGTTTCACTTGGTAGAATCTCGGTTCATTAGTAAAATTAGATGCTATAATGAAAAATCAGGATTATTTGAGCATTTTCAATCCAATATTCCAGATTTTGTGGAAGAATGTGCATATCCAGAGTCAGAGGTTATACTCCAACATGTTTTTTAAAACGTGCAAAACTGGATACTTCGACTTTATTTATAAATATGTTTTAATCTTTAGATTAATATTTATTTATCATGAATTTAATTTTGTATTCTTTATACCCTACACCACTTTAGTGGGGACTGTATATTGGATTTGTGCTGATGTTTGTAACGCGCAATAATATTGGTCCTATACCCACCTTAAAGTATACCAATCGGCTTAGAATCATTTTCTGAGTCGATCTAGCTATGTAAATCTTGTAATCAAACTACAGGTTGCAATTTTGAAGATAATTCAATGAAATTTGGCACATGTTCTTCTATTATCCCAGAGACGAAGCCTATTGAAAATGGTTAACATCGGTCCATTTTCTCATCTAGCCCCCATACAACTGAACCCCCGAATAGGGCTTGTAAACCTTTTAATCAAACTACAGGTCGCAATTTTGAAGATAATTCAATGAAATTTGGCACATGATCTTCTATTGTCCCAGAGACGAAGTCTATTGAAAATGGTTAACATCGGTCCATTTTCTCATCTAGCCCCCATACAACTGAGCCCCCGAATAGGGCTTGTAAACCTTTAATTCAAACTACAGGTCGCAATTTTGAAGATAATTCAATGAAATTTATCAGAAGATCTTCTATGGTACAGGAGACGAAGCTTATTGAAAATGGTTAACATCGGTCCATTATTTCACCTAGACCCCATACAACTGAACCCGACGAATAGGGATTTTAAGTTTATAATTATGTTTAATATAATCGTATCTCGACAAAAAGCTGCAAAACCAATTTCTATACTAGCCTTGATGACTCTCATGAATTTTATAATTATAGGGTCTCATTTGACCATAGCCCCTATACAAATCCCCCTTCAAAATTTGACTTAAATGTCCACAATTTTATTCAACAATAAATGGCTTAAGTATAATTCAAGGCAAGGTGCAATTCAACTTAAATGCTTTATTATGAAAACTAAATCACATTTTATATTTGTAACAGGTGTAGGGTATTATATGGTCGGCCTCGCCCGACTATAATTTCTTGCTTGTTTTATATTGTTCTACTGAATATTTTAAATTGAAAACTTTTTTTTTTTATTTTTCCTTTATTTTATTAATTATTAATTTTGTTCGCCACTGTATGTCTGAGACTATCAAAATCATAGTTTATAATATTTTGGCTTTAGAGTAGAAAAAAATCGTTTTTAAAGCACACAAGTTCAAATTTTGTCAGATTTTTGCCATTTGGCCTATTTTTTGTCCCCTTCCAGTCCAATTTTCTCAACGGCACTTTGCTATCAAAACTACTAATTTTGCCCTTTTTCACCCATTTTATCCCCTTTTTGCGAAAATATAGCCTATAACACTCTCCAAGTATAGATCTAACTATGTTCCAAATTTGAAGCAAATCGGTCCAGCCGTTTATTCGTGATTGACGAACAAACAACAAACGAACAGACTTATAAAGAGATTTATAATATTTATTAGGATTACATTTTAATTAAATATATTTAGAATTTAACTATTAGTTATCTAAATTACATTTCGCTTTAATACAAGTTATGATAGTAGTTAGAATTAATAGACATCAGTATCTGCAGGGGAACTATTAATAACACCGGTATCAATTGATCCTAAATTTAAAAATGTTATGTATAATGTTAACTATTAATGTATTACATTTACGGTATCAATTAGAAGAATTTAGCATTTAGGGACCGAGATTTGAAATATTCAACCTTTTATAATTTATTTTTCTAATTTACTGACCCTAATTTCACAATGTATACAAGAACATGACATAAATGTAAATTCCAAATAATAACGAAACATGAGAAAACATGTCGAAACAAAATGCTCTCCAGGGTATTCCTGCATTATATAACAGTTAGCTTGTAGCTACTCTTTAAAAGTCGGTTGTTTACGTTAACAAATACCAAATTTTGGAACATTTCTGCATTATATTGTAGTTCGTTTATAGTCAGTCTACTAAAGTCAACAAATAAAATTTATAATATGTAATAGAGAAAAAAGAGAAAACACGTGGAAATAAAATTCTCTCCAGATAATTTTGGGATACTTCTGCATTACATGATAGTTAGCTTGTAGTTAGTCTTTAAAAGTCGGTTATCTACGTTGCCAAATACAGAATTTCGGGACAGCTCTGCATTACATTGTAGTTAACTTATAGAGTCAGTCTGTAAAAGTAAACTAAAAGTGAATTTTTCTCGTAGTCGACTACAAAATTGCTGGCAGGGATACCAGAGAACGGTTTGAATGCTTATTTTTGGGATTATGAATACAATCGCATAAAACGAGCCTTGAAATGACAATATGCACTAATTTAATAATGCAATGCACGGCACTATTCAAAAAAAATGAGTGTAACGAAAAATGATGCTTGTATTGCTTGTCTTCTGCAAATGTCAACGAATACTCTCAAAACCAACGAATACTAAACGATTGGAATGGAATGAAGATTATACTTTCTAAAATTCATAAAAATTTCGCAAACGTTTGCTGATTCTTTTGCTCATAAAGGTTTAAGTTTTTGTTCATTCATGGTGGTTAACCGAAAAATCGGTTATTAATACATACAGTCGAAGCTCGGTATAACGAACGATATATTGTCAGGCCCTTTCGTTATAGTGAAAAATTCGTTATATCGCAAAGTTTTTTTTATCAAAATTTTATTAAAAAAAGAAAAGTACATTTAGTTCATTTTAATATATATATATAGGTATGTCCTTAAAATAATGTTTGATAATCAATAAGTGAGTAAATGTGTTAACAATTATGTAAGTTGGTGGAAAAAAATCATTTATAGACGTTTGTTTGCAAATAACTTGAAGACTCATTTGAAGAGCTTCTTCCTGTATTTCTCGAAGTACTAATTGTTTTGAAATATTAATATTATTTTGGGAACCCCATTGTATACATTTATCAAAACATTTTATTACTTCAGAATGCTTTATTTTCGTTTCATTATTAGAAAATTGGTCAACAATTTCAATATTTTCCTAATTTTCGTCATCTTCATCCAAAGTAATATCATTTAAGTCTCCATTGTTCCAAACGTTTAAATCGTCTGTACTAAATGGAATCTAAAACAAGTAAGGAATTATAGTCGGGCGAGGCCGACCATATAATACCCTACACCTGTTACAAAAATAAAATGTGATTTAGTTTTCATAATAAAGCATTTAAGTTGAATTGCACCTTGCCTTGAATTATACTTAAGCCACTTATTGTTGAATAAAATTGTGGACATTTAAGTCAAATTTTGAAGGGGGATTTGTATAGGGCTATGGTCAAATGAGACCCTATAATTATAAAGCTCATGCGAGTCATCAAGGCTAGTATAGAACTTGGTTTTGCAGCTTTTTATCGAGATACGAGTATATTAAACATAATTATAAACTTAAAATCCCTATTCGTCGTTTTCAGTTGTATGGGGTCTAGGTGAAATAATGGACCGATGTTAACCATTTTCAATAAGCTTCGTTTCCGGTACCATAGAATATCACCTGCCAAATTTCATTGATTTATCTTCAAAAATGCGACCTGTAGTTTTATTAAAAGGTTTACAAGCCCTATTCGGTGGTTCAGTTGTATGGGGGCTAGATGAGAAAATGGACCGATGTTAACCATTTTCAATAGGCTTCGTCTAGAAGATCATGTGCCAAATTTCATTGAATTATCTTCAAAATTGCGACCTGTAGTTTGATTAAAAGTTTACAAGCCCTATTCGGGGGTTCAGTTGTATGGGGGCTAGATGAGAAAATGGACCGATGTTAACCATTTTCAATAGGCTTCGTCTAGAAGATCATGTGCCAAATTTCATTGAATTATCTTCAAAATTGCGACCTATAGTTTGATTACAAGGTTTACATGGACGGACATAGCTAAATCGACTAAGAAAATGATTCTAAGCCGATTGGTATACTTTAAGGTGGGTATAGGACCAATATTATTGTGCGTTACAAACATCAGCACAAATCCAATATACCCTCCCCACTAAAGTGGTGTAGGGTATAATTAAAGAATAGATAAACAAAATGTGAAAACGTTAAGGCATGGATTTAAATCATATACCGGCGTATAGAGAGGCAGATAAAAAAATCACCACTACACACACAATATTTGCATTTTTTTCAATGAAATTGCACTGAAAAAAATATTTGGTTATTTTTAATTTTGAAGATTGAATTGCATTAGTGTAAAATGCAAATATTTATAAACAAAATGTAATCAATGTACATAAGAATGATAATTTCTTCACATAGGAACAACATTTCAAATTAAAATGTACAAAAAAAGAATAAAACAAGTTGAACTTATTTACTTTCATTGTTGAAAATTATTTAGGGTGTACGTTGTTTTTGTAAATTATGCTCTTGTTTTTGCAAGTTGTTATTGTTTTTTCAAGTTGTGTTTGCAATTTCTTTAACAAAGCGACATCAGCCTGCTTTGTTGAATGCTGTCAAGCAACTAAATAAAATATTTGTATTTTTGATGCTCTTGTTTAGAAGTTCGTCTGCGATCGTGTTGTGTACATGTAATTTGCCGAAAATCTTCGTTGTCAGAACAATACTAGCGCCGACGTCTGATTTAAATTTTCTTACATTTGGAAAAATTGTACTTAATAGTCTGAGTCCACGTCTTACACATTGTACTTCATCCCTTTGAAAAGGTCTAGAAAGGAGGATCTCGTCCTCATCATCAAACTCAAAATTTTCAAAAACTAGAATTTTTTTCCAACATTTAGATAATGCGTCCTCCTTAACATTGTTCCAGGCGAGACCAATCATACAGGATGCATCATAAAGAGAAAGACTTTTTAAAAAATTAATGATGTCATCTGTTTCAGATGCCACTATTTTTGAAAGGAGGCTATTTCTGTAGTGTAATTTGAGTAAGCAAATGGCGTTTTGGTCCATTGGCTGGATAAGAGGTGTCACGTTTGGTGGCATGTACATTGTCCAAATTTTCCCATCTTCTGTATATTTTACGAGTTCTCCTGCAGGAGGATGACTTGGAGCATTGTCCAGTATCAGCAAAGCCTTCATTGGAAAATTATTTGACTCGATCTAATAACAAAGGTTTATAATAATCTGTTGCAAATGTCTTTTAAGAATGCTTACCTCAGGAATAAACATTTCAAAAAAAAAAACCTTAAACAATTCCGGTATTCATCCATGCTTTTTTTGAGTGCAGATAATTAACTGGTAAAACTTTATTTCGAAATGATCGAGGTTTTTTCGCCTTTCCAATAAGAAGGGGCGTCATTTTATTTTTTCCTGATGCATTAGCGCTTAGAAGAGCAGTTATCCTTTCTTTGGATAGTTTTCTTCCAGGTGCTGTTGATTCACCAGCATGAACAAATGTTTTGTTTGGAAGCATTTTCCAAAACAAACCTGTTTCATCAGCATTAAATACAGAATCATGTGATAAACCTTCTTCTCGAATAACTCTCTGCAACTCCTCTTAAACGGATCCACCAAATCTTCTCTTGACGACAATTTTTCTCCAGATTCCTTCAAAAGTCGTACACCATACCTTTTATTAAATCTGGATAACCATCCATCACTAGCATGAAAACCACCGGTGCAGAACTGGTTTTGAATTTCCATAGCCTTCAATTTTAATGTTGTCCCATTGACCGGAATAAAATGCTTTCTTTGATTAAGAAACCACTGATAGAGTTTTTCTTCCATTACGGGATATTCTCCCTTTCTGAGGGATCGACGGTTTTTTGATCCATTGTTTGTAGTTTCAAGATTTGAAACGATTTTACTTTTCATTTTCTTTAATGTACATATGGATGATTTTGATATTTTATATTCGTTTGAAATCACTGAAAACGATATTCCATTTTTGCACTCTTCTAAAATTTTTATTTTTTCACTTAAAGAAATTCTTTTTCTATTTCCCATCTTTTTATAAAATAAAACTCACAACTTGTTACAAATGACTACAATTTTTATGATCACTTGTTCAAAAGCACTGTGTGTTTGTATACAATGAAAACCAACGGTACTTCAACGAACATTTTTTATGTTCTCTGCTTTTGTTACATTCTTTTTGTTTTTACCATTTTTTTAAACCATTCGTTATACTGAGCTTGAAAATTATAAAACATTCGTTATATAAGGTAGTCAATGTAAGAAATTTACTCATTGGTTATATCCCGAATTCGTAAAAGTGAGTATTTGTTATACTGGGCTTTGACTGTATTTTGTATTTTGTAGTCAATGTAAGAAATTTACTCATTGGTTATATCCCGAATTCGTAAAAGTGAGTATTTGTTATACTGGGCTTTGACTGTATTTTGGTTTTTCGTGAAACGACTTTTTGAAAATATTAATTTTCGGTTAACCTGTTTATAGGATTTTTGTGGCTCGGTTAGTCGGTTTAAAATATTTGTAATTTTTAGTATAAAATTGTATGTTTTGTTTCGTTTTTATTGTAATAAGCAGGGAAACTCAAATATGCTCTAAAAATTTAAACAAGTTAAAGTGCTATATTCGGCTGAGCCGAATCTTAAATACCCTCCACCAGCTATTTTTATAGTAATACTTTTTTAATAGATCAAATACTTGTAGAAATAAGTTTCCTTATGTCTTAAATGGAAAAACTCCAAGATTTAAACAGCTTAAATCTGTTACAATTACAAGATTTATTGAACATTACAAACCCCATTTTCTTTTATATTTTTATAGCGACCTAAAATATGCTTTAACGATATTTAATAATGAAAGATTTAAGGATTTTCAAAATACATATATATAATTTTGTTCTACACAAATTGATAATGCAATTAGTTAAATACGGTTAAATTGCTTTTGGTGGAAGGACTTAATATGGGAGATATGACCAATTACATTATATTATTATTATATGGACCGATCGTAAAACAATTTTATAGTGTAATTTATGTTTATAAGAGGAATATTTGTGCTAAATGTATGGATATCAATATTTTGTAATGAGTTATGTGCGTTTAATTGATTTTCGGGAGGGAACCTTGTATGGGAGCTATGACCAATTATGGACCGATCGGAAAAAACTTTCATAGTAATATTTCTGTATATGTGAGCAATACTTGTACCAAACTTTATATGCATATCTTAATTTAGTAATGAGTTATGTGGACCGATCGGAAAAAAATTCCATAGTAATATTTCTGTGCATATGAGCAATACTTGTATCTTAATTTAGTAATGAGTTATGCGCGTTTAAGTGATTTTCGGGAAGGGTTCTTGTATGGGAGCTATGACCAATTGGGGACCGATCGGAAAAAAAAATTTTATATGGATATCTTAATTTTGTAATGAGTTATGTGCGTTTAAGTGATTTTCGGAAGGGGACCTCGTACGGGAGCTATGACCAATTATGGACCGATCGGAAAAAAATTTCATACTAATATTTCTGTGCGTATGAGCAATACTTATTCCAAATTTTATATGGATATCTTAATTTAGTAATGAGTTATGCGCGTTAAAGTGATTTTCGGGAGGGGACCTTGTATAGAAGCTATGTCCAATTATGGAGCGATCCAGAAAATTTTTTCTCTCAATGAATTGACATAAGATTTTAAGTTGTAAAATTTTTATGAAGATATCAACATACTGACGGAAGTTATTAACAAAAAACTAATTTTCCGGGAATATGTACTTTTGAATGGAAGGTATATGAAATTATGGACCGATTTTGGCAATTTTCAGCAAGAATCAAGATATTGTGTAGAATATATGATGACTTTCATGAAATTATCTTGCATAGTTTTCGAGAAAATTACATCAGAATGTGTAAAAAATGCTTATTTTTTCGGAGTTGTTTTAAATTTTGATTCATAACTTTTCTCGATGTGAACCGATTTTGCTCATTTTCAATACCAAACTGTACTGGATAATAGTAAATATTTTTGGTGAATTTGGTTAAATTATCTTGCTTCGTTTTAGCGTGAGCGTGTTTTACACAGACAGACAAACGGACGGACGGGCGTAGCTAAATCGACTCAGAATTTCATAAGGACCCAGAATATATATACTTTGTTGGGTCTCAGATGACTATTTCTTGGTGTTACACACGGAATGACAAACTTATATAAACCCTCTATCACCACTGATGGTGATGGAGGGTATCTATACACAGAACATACTCATGTCGAGTTAAATAATAAATTATGTGGCATTAAGTGGTTTTCAGAAGTGAACCTTATATGAGAGCTAGATATGGACCGATGCTGAAAAAATTCCTTATATGGTATGTAACCAATTATGGACCGATGTGGAAAATGTTCACGGATGATTATACACAAAACAAATTCACGTCGAGTTTTACCCTGATAGCTTTATTTATCAATAATTATGCGCATTTGAGTGATTTTAGGATGTGGACCTTATATGGGAGCCAGTACCAATTGTGGACTGATCCGGAAAAAATTTCACTAATTGATTTATATCTATATACAGAACATATTCACCTCGAGTTCTACCTTGGTAACTTTATTAATCAATGAATTATGCGCATTTGAGTGATTTTCGGATGTGGACCTTATATGGGAGCTATGAGCGATTATGGACCGATCTGGAACAAATTTCGTAGAGTAATTCATATACACACAAAACACATTCAAGTCGAATTTTATCTAGATAGCTTTATTAACCTCTGAATTAAGCTCGTTTAAGTGATTTTCGGTTGTGAACCTTATATGGTAGCTATGACCAATTATGGACCGATCCGGAAAAAGATTCCGTAGAATGATTTATGTATATACATGTATGAATATGTATTCATGTCGAATTTTATCCCGATAGCTTTATTTATCAATAAAATATGTTCATTTAAGTGATTTTCGAAAGTGGACCTTACATGGGAGCTATGACCGATTATGGACCGATCCGGAACAAATTTCGTAGAGTAATTCATATACATACAAAACACATTCATGTCGAATTATATCCAGATAGCTTTATTTATCTATGAATTAAGCTCGTTTAAGTGATTTTCGGATGTGAACCTTATATGGGAGCTATGACCAATTATGGACCGATCCGGGAAAAAATTCCTTAGAACGATTTATGTATATACAAAACATATTCATGTCGAATTTTATCCCGATAGCTTTATTTATCAATAAAATATGTTCATTTAAGTGATTTCCGAAAGTGGACCTTATATTGGAACTATGACCAATTGTGGACCGATACAGATCTCCGTAGTTTACAGTCCGTAGTTTTGATTCCTGTTCATATAATGTCAATATGTACAACATTTTGTGTTGATACCGATATATTTGAGGATGTTATTAACGATAAATTAATTTCCGGGAATATGTACCTTTGTATGGGGGCTATGGGAAATTTTGGATCGATTATTACAATTTTAAACATAATTAATCTATAGATGAAAAAAATAATCTGTGACAAAATTTGTCGAATTATTTTTGGTAGTTTCTGAGAAAACTACTCAAGAATTAGGGAAAAAAACTTAATTTTTTTTAGGTAGTCTGAAATTTTTACTCATAACTTTTTACGTTGTGAACCGATTTTGCTGATTTTCAATACCTACTGCTTAGGAAAACAATGAATATTCTCAGTGAATTTGGTTGATTTCATTTGCTTAGTTTTAACCAGACAGACAGACAGACGAACAGACGGACATAGCTAAATCGACTCAGAATTTCATAAGGACCCAGAATATATATACATTGTTGGGTCTCAGATGAATATTTTTTGGTGTTACACACGGAATGACAAACTGGTGGACTGATGGTGGTGGGTATAAAAAATATGCTCAAAAATATTTTTTTTTATTATTTTTTAAACATTGAAAAGCTCAAAAAGACTGAAATTGTAATGAAATAATAATATTTAATGTCATATTTCATTCTACAAGATTTTTTTTATGATTGATTCATCTCATAGTTTTTTAATAGAACTCAGTTTCAGATAATCAATAAATAACATGAAGCCATTTAGTCCCCAAAAAAACATATTTCAAATGACAAAGTTTAACACATTTCTTCCAATTGTATTCATAGCTTCTAAACTGACATTTTAATCGGTGTTGTCATAAAATCCAATAATTACACTGTAAGTAAAAGACATAGAAAAACGCCGAAACACGTGAACTTAATTTTCGGTCGTAGAATCTAGTGGCATACTCCGTTTTGAAAAGTTGGGTCAAAATCGGGAGATATTGGATTTTAAAACTTATACTGTTTCTGAGGTGTTTTTCGATTATTTAATTTAAAAAAAAAATGTTCACGCATAGAAAAATATATAAATATATGAAACTAGAGTCCATTTGAATTAATTATGCACATATTTTTAGTTTTTTATTATTAGTTCTTATGTGTATGCGTGAAAACTTTTTTCTACGACCCAAATTTAAGTTTAGGTGTCTCGGCATTTTCTGTGTCTTTTTGACATACTAACAGTGTTATAAATACTAGTTTTTTAAACGATAAAAATGGATTGGCCTCATGAAAACTAAAGCAATTGAATAAAAAACTATAACATTGGTTTACATGAGACTAATGTATTTTTTGCAGTTTTCAAGTTCTACAAATGAAAATAATTTTTTTCAAAATTATAAAATAGGCGAAAAAATTAAAAAATAAAAAAATTAAATTTGATTTTGTTTAAATAAAGTTTTGAAAAGAAAATTAAAAATTTACAAAAATGAAAAAAGCGAAAAACTTCAAAATATGCACTAAAAGAGTAAAATATGCTCTAAAAACTCGAAAATATGCCTTAAATATGGTACAAAAGTCAAATCATGCAAAATTATGCTCTTATGGGTAAAATATGCAAAAATATGATCTAACAAATCGATGCCAAAATTCTTAAATTGGTCTGAAACGTGTAAATATCTTATCCATGAGTCCATACGACGCACCACAAAAAACATGCATTTGCATATTTTGGTTTCCCTGGTAATAAGTATTAGGCTTCATTCGGAAAACATGAACAGAAAACGATTTTTAAAGCATTGTGACATTTATATAAGAGTGTTAATATAATTTTTCTTACTTATGAATATAATTCTTTTTGCATAAATGTTAAAAAATTAAAAAACAGGTAGTAAAAAACAATATGATACACCATGAGTATATTTTAAGAATTATTTATTTATCATAGAGAAACTTTTATGTTGAATATTTCTTTAATTCCAATGCATTTAAGCAATTCATTGATGAACAACAATTGTCTAAAATAGTCTTTATATAGGAGTTAGTCAAAGTGGTCAAATATGGACCGATCCTCATAAAATTTGGAGGATGGAGGATGTATTGGTATATAAACGTTAATTATTTCGAATTTCATCGCTGATCATAGTATTCTGTATATGAAGATTTTCGCTCTTAACAAGATCGTAAAAAATACAAAAATGTTATTTAGTTGCTTGAAAGCATTCAACAAAGTAGATTGATGTCGGTTTGTTTCAGAAATTACATTATTATGGAATGCATAATAATCACTGTTGCTAGATAAAACTGGCATAAAATCGTCAAAACTGGTCTTAAAAATCGGCAAAATCGTTAAATAATTTTTAAATCGTCAAGAAATCGGAAAAGTAAACAAGTAAGAATGTATAGTCGGGCGTGACCGACCATATGATACCCTACACCAGTTATGAATATTAAATGTGATTTATTTTTCATAATAAAGCATTTATCTTCTATTACCTTGTTCCGATACATTTAAGCAATTTATGGATGAAAAACTAATTTTCTGAATATGGGGGCTAGGGGCAAATATGGACCAAGCCTGATAAAATTTTGTGAATATATTTATATTTACATAATATTTTATTGTGCTTAATTTCATCGCTATATTTGTGTTTATAAGTTAATTTTGGACATTCAAGTAATTTTCTGAAGGGGACTTTATATGGGAGCTAGGGTCAAATGAGGCCCGATCTCTATGAAATTTGGCAAGGTCATCAAGGCTTGTATTAAACATAGTTGTGCCGCTTTTTATCAATATACATGAGTATTTAGCTAGGGGCTAGGTGAAATAATGGACCGATTTTAACCATTTTCAATAGGCTTCGGCCAAAAAAGGAGTGTGTGCCAAATTTCATCCAATTATCTTGAAAAATGCGACCTGTACCTTGCGCACAAGGTTTACATGGACAGCCAGCCAGACGGACGGACAGACGGACATAGCCTAATCGACTCAGAAAACGATTCTAAGCCGATGACAAAGTTTAACACATTTCTTCCAATTGTATTCATAGCTTCTAAACTGACATTTTAATCGGTGTTGTCATAAAATCCAATAATTACACTGTAAGTAAAAGACATAGAAAAACGCCGAAACACGTGAACTTAATTTTCGGTCGTAGAATCTAGTGGCATACTCCGTTTTGAAAAGTTGGGTCAAAATCGGGAGATATTGGATTTTAAAACTTATACTGTTTCTGAGGTGTTTTTCGATTATTTAATTTAAAAAAAAAAATGTTCACGCATAGAAAAATATATAAATATATGAAACTAGAGTCCATTTGAATTAATTATGCACATATTTTTAGTTTTTTATTATTAGTTCTTATGTGTATGCGTGAAAACTTTTTTCTACGACCCAAATTTAAGTTTAGGTGTCTCGGCATTTTCTGTGTCTTTTTGACATACTAACAGTGTTATAAATACTAGTTTTTTAAACGATAAAAATGGATTGGCCTCATGAAAACCAGGGATGGCAAAATTGGTACGATCGTACTTTTTTTGATACTATTTGATGTTCAAAAATACCGTGATACTCACGAGTCTTATTTGATACTCTCAAAGAATCTTTAAAACAATGTATCATATTATTCAAATTTAAAATTACAGGAATGATTTGGCACATATTTACATATAATTCTCAAAAATGCATGAACTAAAAATTCTAGAAAAAACGGCTAATAAAATTATAGAGTAATGGAATTCTCTTCAATATTACCGGAATTTAAAAGATCTACTTTTAAAATACTTTTTTAGAAGTATGTTTTGCAAATTACCAATGCAGCTCATTTCGAAATGGAATCGGAAATTGTACTTATTTTTATACTGATTGACATTATATGAATATTAATCTAATTAAAATTCCGTTGTAAATATTTTATGATAAAATTACCAGAAATTTAAATTTTGCAAACATATTCCACTTTAAAACAAATGTTTTGAAATTAGGCATTTAACCAAAGATAATATAAGAAGTTTTTGGTCAAAAATATTTGAACTTTAAAGCAAATTATTGTTTCATCTCATATTCAGAATCGGATGTATGAGTAAATATCCTATATAAGGTCTCATGGTATGGAGCGCAATGTATAGAATTTTATAGGACAATTGATTTTTTAACAAATGACACCTACGTCGGATTTTAATTTAATACATATTATGTACATATTGAAGCGATTTATTGACAATTAACAAACTTTTCATCGATAATAATATTTGTAGCTCAATTATTAACGTTAAGTTGAATTTCTAAATTCATTCTCGTATAGGGCCTATGTGGCCTGAAATATTGAAATATAACAAATTGTATCATGACTGCTTTAAATTTAATACCCCATTTACACATACACGAAATCTAGTAGATTTCATTTAAAATTTTTTTCAAAATCTAGTCCGTTTACACTTACTATTCTTGACATTTAAGAAGATTTCATTTTTTCTAATATTTCCTGAAAAAGTGTGTGATATGAAAAATAAGAAGGAAAAATGGGATATTTATCAAAATTCCATTTAAAATAAAAAAATAGATATTTAAATATAACATTACCTTTTATTTTAGATTAACTTTTCATTCATGTTTTTCAATTTATAAAAATTTTGTCGACATTTTAATTTTTTTTGTTTGTTTTGTTTTCCTCTTTTTTCTTGTGTAGTGTCGTATTTTTTAGTATTATTTAGGAAAAAACAGAGTTGCATCACTAAAAACTATTAGATTTTGAGTAGATTTTAACGAAATCTAGTTACGAAGTAGATTTTGTTTTGTATGGGAAATCTAGTTAAAATCAAGTAGATTTGGCTCGAAATCTCATAAGTACTAGATTTCGTGTATGTATAAATGGGGTATAACATATTTACAAAGCACAATATCGGGGTAATATTTGTACTTATGGTACCTATGGGATATCATGTAACCATTTCCTTGGGCAGGAAATTATGTAGCAATTTCATCAAATTATATCTAAAAGGTTAACATTGAGGGACGGACAAAGATTCATCATATCAACACATAATGGCATTTCTACTTCCGTATAAAATTTTCTAAATAAAAATGTACCTAAGGAATGACCAACATGATCCTCGAAGTGAAATGTTTATCTTAATTTTTAGCCAAAAAACGATTTTAGTACTCTGAGGGCCAAAAAAGTACCCTCTGAAATATTTTTTGATACTGAAACAAAATCTCATTTTCCATCCCTGGTCTTAACTCTTTTATTAATAAAATAAAATTTTCTTTAAGAACATATAACAATTTTATAGTTTTCTAAAAGGTATCTTTACGCAGAACGCTTTGGCGTAAAAAACTTGTCCTATTTTTTGAAAATGTTGCCACTGCGTCCTTCCGAATATGACCTATTTTTATCAAAACTTCAACTTTGGGCGACATGTTCTAAAATCCCAAAGCTGGGATCAGAAAACTGAAAGCTGTTTTGGAAACCTCAATATGTTTTCTATTTACTCCAAAAGTATTTTCCCAGCCCTGAAAGAAATGTGGACCCTATGGGCAAAAAAGTAAAAAATCCCATTTTTGGGATTTTCATTCCTATTTTCGGGAATTGCGGGATGCCCTTTGACCTTTTCAATTTTTTTTTTGCATTTTCTTATTTGAAATGACAAATTTAACAAGCGTTGAAAATTTCATTTAGTTTTGTTCATAAATAAAGATTTTGTCATATATTACATATTTGTTTAATTTCTAAAACTATGATTTATATCAAAATTTTAATAGGGTCGCAGATAGCTACAACAATTTAGTCCATATTTATCCCTTAATATCTTTTTTTAGTTAGATATGGAAATTCTCGGTTCTTTACAAAAATTTTCAAGCCAATATCTCAATTACATTCAAAAATATGTTCATTTAAACCTGTATCCTTTAATTTCATATTTTAGTATTAAATATGACAGAACATATTTAAATCTTATATTTACCTATTTTCTATTTGTTTGTTTATCCTTATAATTGAAATTATGCTTAAATTTTCAGAAATTTATAACTATTTTTTACCTAAATTTTTTCGACAGATCATTTCGTTCTGTTTCGTTTATGATCATGTAGGTAAAAATATACAGGTAATGATAATTTCGATTCATTCACTGATAAGAAATATCAATGACTGAATTACAGGTTATAGTAATATAGTACTAAATGTTAATAGGTAGACAATTCGTAATTTCTTACTTTGGAATACCTGTATCGGAAATGACAAGAATAGGTATATAAGTAAACTTCTTAGATTTTAAGTACCATATTTAATAAATCTACAATGAAGATTACATTAAAGTACGAAGAGTTGTGTTCCGTTTTATGGAGTGTATCTTCAAAAGGGCCAGAAAGAATTGAAGACATTTCAAATTATATAAAAACTACATATAGTAGAAAAGTAGACAAAACATGCATATCAAAAATTGAAAACTTTTTGATGTAAAAAGTAAGTCTGTGGATTGAAATCAAAAGAAATTTCGATTGAAATTTTGTAGTTGGATGGAAACTACTACGGAAATCTCAACTTACAACACATCAACAGGAGCGCCTTGCAAGTCACACGAAGACTTATGTTCAAGGACAAAAAAAAAAGAGGGTCACACAAAAACTTTTTTCAATCTCAAATGAGGAAATTGCTGATACATTTAACGAAATGCTGAAAAAGGAAAACCAACCTATGGATGCCGTACATATTGCAACTATTCTTCCTAATGCATCACCAAAACGACTTAAGCGAATTATGGAAAGTATAACAACTCCAACATCACAATCAAATTTTACTGAAGAGGAAGCAATAGCTCTTATGTTGGAACTGGGTCTCAGTCGAAATAAGTACCAAATATTAAGGAAAGCTCTGCATGAAAAAGGACACAATATATTACCATCATACAAGGCGATCCAGAAAAAAAAACAAACTATCCTACCATCACCTATTGCTGTTAATGATGTGGAAGCTTGTATTGATATATCATCTTTGCTCGAAAACATTAGCAGACTACAAAAGTGTATTTATGTCATCATTAGTGCCATTACGAATTCGTTCATATTCCCTTAATCCATCATCGTCAAGCATCGGAAATTCATTTGAAGATATATGGATCAATACAACTCCGGGTTCAAAAAATGTTTGTAGACCCATTGGATTTGAATATATAAAGGAGTCAAAGAAAACAACAAAAGATTTAGTGGAATATTTAAAAGATGAAATAAATGCACTGGAGCCCATTTGCATAAAAATAAAGGAATTCTCTATTAACGTATCATATCAGCTAATCTTAACAATGATTGATGGAAAGGTCAGCAATGCCATAACAGAAACTTCTTCCTTCTGGAGATGCTCAATATGTAATGAGAAAAAGTCGCAATTCTCAAATATAAACAAAAGCAGAAGTATTAATGAAGAAGTCCTGTCTTTCGGAATTTCACCACTTCATGCCAGAATACGATTTTTGGATTACTTTTTACACATAGCATACGACCTCAAATATAGAAGTGTGCTAGAGAATCTTACTAAATCAACAAAAAATAATGAAGAATTGAAAGAACTAAGAGCTGCGGAAAAAAGCAGAATCCAAGAAGAATTTAAAGTTCAGATGGGATTAAACATCGACAAACCACTTCCAAGTTGCGGTAGTACAAATGACGGTAATACGGCGAGAAGGTTTTATCGTGATTTTGAAATTACTTCAAAAATAACTGGAATCGACAAGGAGTTGCTTCGAAGAGTTAACACTATTTTGGGAATATACATCTGAAATTTCTAAATTACTTGTATCTCTGTATCCATGTAGGGAACTAACACCAACAGTACACAAAGTATTGTGTCATGGTCAAATAATAATTGAATCGAATATTCTTCCACTTGGAGAGTTAACAGAAGAAGCCCAGGAAGCGAGGAATCGAGATTTTAAGCATGTTCAACTATTCAGCTCAAGAAAATGCTCCAGGCAATCACAGAATGAAGATATTTTTAATAGTTTACTTCTATCTTCTGATCCTGTTCTTTCAACTATGCGAAAAAGATGGATTTGTTATGAAACTCTATCATCTCAAAACAAGGAAGATTTAAAGGACTTATATTACCTTCTGGATATGTATACCGATATGACAGATTATTTTATAGAAAATAAGTAGTGTTAGGAATTAACTATATAAGTAGGTTGTAAGAATTAATTGTATTATGTTTAAGATAAACAGTTCAAATAAAAAAAGCTATTATACTAACTGATGATATTGTATTAAATTGTGTTTTATATTTCGGTGGGCGGGAAAGGTGGTTTGTGTGGGGTGATTTAGGTGTTGTTGTGCGTGGCTCATAATAAAATTATAATTTTTTTATTGTATATACAATGTTATAGTCTTTAATAAAATAATTAACTAAATAATTTAATAATATTTGTAGCTCAATTATTAACGTTAAGTTGAATTTCTAAATTCATTCTCGTATAGGGCCTATGTGGCCTGAAATATTGAAATATAACAAATTGTATCATGACTGCTTTAAATTTAATACCCCATTTACACATACACGAAATCTAGTAGATTTCATTTAAAATCTTTTTCAAAATCTAGTCCGTTTACACTTACTATTCTTGACATTTAAGAAGATTTCATTTTTTCTAATATTTCCTGAAAAAGTGTGTGATATGAAAAATAAGAAGGAAAAATGGGATATTTATCAAAATTCCATTTAAAATAAAAAAATAGATATTTAAATATAACATTACCTTTTATTTTAGATTAACTTTTCATTCATGTTTTTCAATTTATAAAAATTTTGTCGACATTTTAATTTTTTTTGTTTGTTTTGTTTTCCTCTTTTTTCTTGTGTAGTGTCGTATTTTTTAGTATTATTTAGGAAAAAACAGAGTTGCATCACTAAAAACTATTAGATTTTGAGTAGATTTTAACGAAATCTAGTTACGAAGTAGATTTTGTTTTGTATGGGAAATCTAGTTAAAATCAAGTAGATTTGGCTCGAAATCTCATAAGTACTAGATTTCGTGTATGTATAAATGGGGTATAACATATTTACAAAGCACAATATCGGGGTAATATTTGTACTTATGGTACCTATGGGATATCATGTAACCATTTCCTTGGGCAGGAAATTATGTAGCAATTTCATCAAATTATATCTAAAAGGTTAACATTGAGGGACGGACAAAGATTCATCATATCAACACATAATGGCATTTCTACTTCCGTATAAAATTTTCTAAATAAAAATGTACCTAAGGAATGACCAACATGATCCTCGAAGTGAAATGTTTATCTTAATTTTTAGCCAAAAAATGATTTTAGTACTCTGAGGGCCAAAAAAGTACCCTCTGAAATATTTTTTGATACTGAAACAAAATCTCATTTTCCATCCCTGGTCTTAACTCTTTTATTAATAAAATAAAATTTTCTTTAAGAACATATAACAATTTTATAGTTTTCTAAAAGGTATCTTTACGCAGAACGCTTTGGCGTAAAAAACTTGTCCTATTTTTTGAAAATGTTGCCACTGCGTCCTTCCGAATATGACCTATTTTTATCAAAACTTCAACTTTGGGCGACATGTTCTAAAATCCCAAAGCTGGGATCAGAAAACTGAAAGCTGTTTTGGAAACCTCAATATGTTTTCTATTTACTCCAAAAGTATTTTCCCAGCCCTGAAAGAAATGTGGACCCTATGGGCAAAAAAGTAAAAAATCCCATTTTTGGGATTTTCATTCCTATTTTCGGGAATTGCGGGATGCCCTTTGACCTTTTCAATTTTTCTTATTTGAAATGACAAATTTAACAAGCGTTGAAAATTTCATTTAGTTTTGTTCATAAATAAAGATTTTGTCATATATTACATATTTGTTTAATTTCTAAAACTATGATTTATATCAAAATTTTAATAGGGTCGCAGATAGCTACAACAATTTAGTCCATATTTATCCCTTAATATCTTTTTTTAGTTAGATATGGAAATTCTCGGTTCTTTACAAAAATTTTCAAGCCAATATCTCAATTACATTCAAAAATATGTTCATTTAAACCTGTATTCTTTAATTTCATATTTTAGTATTAAATATGACAGAACATATTTAAATCTTATATTTACCTATTTTCTATTTGTTTGTTTATCCTTATAATTGAAATTATGCTTAAATTTTCAGAAATTTATAACTATTTTTTACCTAAATTTTTTCGACAGATCATTTCGTTCTGTTTCGTTTATGATCATGTAGGTAAAAATATACAGGTAATGATAATTTCGATTCATTCACTGATAAGAAATATCAATGACTGAATTACAGGTTATAGTAATATAGTACTAAATGTTAATAGGTAGACAATTCGTAATTTCTTACTTTGGAATACCTGTATCGGAAATGACAAGAATTGGTATATAAGTAAACTTCTTAGATTTTAAGTACCATATTTAATAAATCTACAATGAAGATTACATTAAAGTACGAAGAGTTGTGTTCCGTTTTATGGAGTGTATCTTCAAAAGGGCCAGAAAGAATTGAAGACATTTCAAATTATATAAAAACTACATATAGTAGAAAAGTAGACAAAACATGCATATCAAAAATTGAAAACTTTTTGATGTAAAAAGTAAGTCTGTGGATTGAAATCAAAAGAAATTTCGATTGAAATTTTGTAGTTGGATGGAAACTACTACGGAAATCTCAACTTACAACACATCAACAGGAGCGCCTTGCAAGTCACACGAAGACTTATGTTCAAGGACAAAAAAAAAAGAGGGTCACACAAAAACTTTTTTCAATCTCAAATGAGGAAATTGCTGATACATTTAACGAAATGCTGAAAAAGGAAAACCAACCTATGGATGCCGTACATATTGCAACTATTCTTCCTAATGCATCACCAAAACGACTTAAGCGAATTATGGAAAGTATAACAACTCCAACATCACAATCAAATTTTACTGAAGAGGAAGCAATAGCTCTTATGTTGGAACTGGGTCTCAGTCGAAATAAGTACCAAATATTAAGGAAAGCTCTGCATGAAAAAGGACACAATATATTACCATCATACAAGGCGATCCAGAAAAAAAAACAAACTATCCTACCATCACCTATTGCTGTTAATGATGTGGAAGCTTGTATTGATATATCATCTTTGCTCGAAAACATTAGCAGACTACAAAAGTGTATTTATGTCATCATTAGTGCCATTACGAATTCGTTCATATTCCCTTAATCCATCATCGTCAAGCATCGGAAATTCATTTGAAGATATATGGATCAATACAACTCCGGGTTCAAAAAATGTTTGTAGACCCATTGGATTTGAATATATAAAGGAGTCAAAGAAAACAACAAAAGATTTAGTGGAATATTTAAAAGATGAAATAAATGCACTGGAGCCCATTTGCATAAAAATAAAGGAATTCTCTATTAACGTATCATATCAGCTAATCTTAACAATGATTGATGGAAAGGTCAGCAATGCCATAACAGAAACTTCTTCCTTCTGGAGATCCTCAATATGTAATGAGAAAAAGTCGCAATTCTCAAATATAAACAAAAGCAGAAGTATTAATGAAGAAGTCCTGTCTTTCGGAATTTCACCACTTCATGCCAGAATACGATTTTTGGATTACTTTTTACACATAGCATACGACCTCAAATATAGAAGTGTGCTAGAGAATCTTACTAAATCAACAAAAAATAATGAAGAATTGAAAGAACTAAGAGCTGCGGAAAAAAGCAGAATCCAAGAAGAATTTAAAGTTCAGATGGGATTAAACATCGACAAACCACTTCCAAGTTGCGGTAGTACAAATGACGGTAATACGGCGAGAAGGTTTTATCGTGATTTTGAAATTACTTCAAAAATAACTGGAATCGACAAGGAGTTGCTTCGAAGAGTTAACACTATTTTGGGAATATACATCTGAAATTTCTAAATTACTTGTATCTCTGTATCCATGTAGGGAACTAACACCAACAGTACACAAAGTATTGTGTCATGGTCAAATAATAATTGAATCGAATATTCTTTCACTTGGAGAGTTAACAGAAGAAGCCCAGGAAGCGAGGAATCGAGATTTTAAGCATGTTCAACTATTCAGCTCAAGAAAATGCTCCAGGCAATCACAGAATGAAGATATTTTTAATAGTTTACTTCTATCTTCTGATCCTGTTCTTTCAACTATGCGAAAAAGATGGATTTGTTATGAAACTCTATCATCTCAAAACAAGGAAGATTTAAAGGACTTATATTACCTTCTGGATATGTATACCGATATGACAGATTATTTTATAGAAAATAAGTAGTGTTAGGAATTAACTATATAAGTAGGTTGTAAGAATTAATTGTATTATGTTTAAGATAAACAGTTCAAATAAAAAAGCTATTATACTAACTGATGATATTGTATTAAATTGTGTTTTATATTTCGGTGGGCGGGAAAGGTGGTTTGTGTGGGGTGATTTAGGTGTTGTTGTGCGTGGCTCATAATAAAATTATAATTTTTTTATTGTATATACAATGTTATAGTCTTTAATAAAATAATTAACTAAATAATTTTTAAAAATTGTCCAAATATTTAATTCAACACCAAATGTATGTTCTGTCATACTTAATACTAAAATATGAAAAAGATGAAATTAAAGGACACAGGTTTAAATGAACATATTTTTGAATGTAATTGAGATATTGGCTTGAAATTTTTTGTAAAGGGTCGAGAATTTCCATATCTAACGAAAAAATGATATTAAGGGATAAATATGGACTAAATTGTTGTAGCTGTCTGCGACCCTATTAAACTTTTGATATAAATCATAGTTTTAAAAATTAAACAAATATGTAATATATGACAAAATCTTTATTTATGAACAAATCTCAATGAAATGCAACGCTTGTTAAATTTGTCATTTCAAATAAGAAAATGCAAAAAAAATTTGAAAAGGTCAAAGGGCATCCCGCAATTCCCAAAAATAGGAATGAAAATCCCAAAAATGGGATTTTTTACTTTTTTGCCCATAGGGTCCACATTTCTTTCAGGGCTGGGAAAATATTTTTGGAATAAATAGAAAACATATTGAGGTTTCCAAAACAGCTTTCAGTTTTCTGATCCCAGCTTTGGGATTTAAGAACATGTCGCCCAAAGTTGAAGTTTTGATAAAAAATAGGTCATATTCGGAAGGACGCAGTGGCAACATTTTCAAAAAATAGGACAAGTTTTTTACGCCAAAGCATTCTGCGTAAATATACCTTTTAGAAAACTATAAAATTGTTATATGCTCTTAAAGAAAATTTTATTTTATTAATAAAAGAGTTAAGACACATTTTTGGCAAAAAAAAAACGCCAAAAAGGCGGACCAAGGTATGGTAAATTTTGTATTACTAAATTTTTAAATGCCTATAACTCGGATATTATAAGAGATAAGTAGTATGTCCAAGCATGTTTTTTCAAGATCTCGTCGAGCGCTTTCAGAAAATATAAAAATATTTGTATTTGGATGAAAAAGTGGCACGAGTTTAAAAATTTTACATGTCGTAGGTACCCTACTTTGAGCCGCCACAGCGCCGTCCCTGGGGCATCTGCAGGGTTCATCTTCAAAACTTAAACTCGAATACTCCTTGGCTGCGCTCACGCCATATTTTATCCCAATCGGATCAGCCGTTTAGAAATGCCAGATTTATTTCCAAAAAATTTCCATTCGGCCCCACTGTGCATTATAATTCTAATACTATATAGTTAGCTAAAACTATAATATACATATTTAACTTAGAATAAAGAATAATTCTTGACTTAAAGCATAAAGTGATAGTTTTTCCCTTACTTAATCATGTTTCAAAAAATGCTAAAGGTCTCCTTATGAAGAAACTCCTTACAATTTCTTTGTGATCTTATAAAGCTATAAAAGAAATTTCATTGAATATTTATAAAAGGTACCAACACAGTACCAAAAATACTACCCATACCTCTTTCTCCATTGAATTAGTCAAATTTATGTATTTTGTTTAATATATTTTGTATCATTTCACAAATCGATGTTGTAAAACATATATTAAGAAAATCACGTCAGAGAGGAACCTTTCCCTCTCTAATGATGTTTTGCAATGTAGCAAAGAAACACATAATTAGCCGTTTTTGCCCGTTTAGATTGAATTTCTTTTTCCTGTTTTTCCCTCTAGGGGTGGACTTTCGAATACACATATCTCTGAAACTAAAAACTCATCGTCTAAAATATTTTTACTTTAGAACGAAAAAAAAATCAGACTATAACATAGAAGTAAAAATGTTTCCTTTTTTTCGCCTTTTCTCCTATTTCGAAACGGAACTTTGCTACATAATACATATTTTAGACACTTTAAAAGCTTAATCGGAAATGTTTTTGCTTGAGTATAGACAATAATTAGTATTTACTCCCAAAAGTACGAATTTTGTCTCTTTTTCATCCACATAACCCTTCTTGTCCCTTCTTATCCCAGTTTTGGAAAACAATATTCATAATTTCTTCACCTGGTATTGTTGGTATTTTTCCAAATATTAATTCAAAAGGTGAATATGTTGTGTCTACATGTGGTGTTATATTATATGCAAAAGAATAATAAGAAATCCATTCGTTCCAATTATCACCATTTACAAAATTTAGGAAATATTCGTTTAAAACCCTATGATTTCTTTCTACTGTACCTAGTGTTTCGTGGTGATATGGTGTTGAAAATTTTCGTTCTATTTTTAATAAATTACATATTTCTTTAAGTAGTTGATTGGCAAATTCTTTTCCATTATCAGACTTTAGTATCTTAAACAATCCGTACTTCAATATGACATTTTCAACTAGACTTTTTGCTATTGATTTGGCTTCTTTAGTTTTCATTGGACAAGCTATTACGTATTTAGTTAGTTCACATTGTATTGTAAGTATAAATCGAAAATTTTCAGATGGACGCAAAGGACCAACTGTATCGATTACTAAAGTTTCAAAACTTTTCGTAGGTGTATCTGTAACACTTAAGGGTTATATTGTATGCTTTAGTTGCTTATTTTAAATATTTCGTCACCTTTTTCCAATGTGAATACACAATTCAATCTGCCTAAAACTGGAAGTAGTTTCTCCAACATATTATCTAGATAATCGGGATTATTGCTACATCTGACTCGAGATTCATTTAGAGCATGATTGTTTTCTATTTTTATTTCCTTGGTCGACTCTTCTAATATAAATTTTAATTTACTTGCAAGTTTTATATCATTCATGGATGTACATTCCCACATCTTGAGTTGATCAGGCCCAATAGGAGATGTCTTTACAATTTTATCTTTTTCATTTTTATCCTTATTTTAATTCATATTTTCATTTTCTGTGTTATCCTCTTTCTCGTCTTCATTTTTTATTTTATTTTCATTTTGTATTATTTTTCTATTCATTCCTCTTGTTATGACCAGTGATTTCTTTGTTGTAACATCAATTGTTTGAGGTATCATCATTTTTAGTATATCGGAGTTTAACTCTATTCTAGATAAAGCATCTGCATTCGTGTTATTTTTACCCTTTTTATATATGATTTCAAAATCATAATCTGATAGTTCTAATCGAATTCTAGTTAATTTTGAACCAGGATTTTTGTGTGAAAATAATGCAATAAGTGGTCGATGGTCAGTAACCACAATAAATTTTCTTCCGTATAAGTATGGTCGGAAAAATTGTATGCCCCAATGTATTCCAAGTAATTCTTTCTCAATTACGGGTTTATTACTTTCATATTTGTTTAAGGATCGGCTCGCATAAGAAATTGGTCTATCTTTACCAATTTCTCCTTGAGATAATACTGCTCCTAATGCAAAATTTGATGCATTTGTTGTTAATATGAAAGGTTTTTCAAAATTAGGATATTGTAAGATTGGTGGAGTTATTAATTTCTCTTTAAGTTTTTCAAATGATTTTTGGCATTGTTCTGTCCAATGAAATTTTGTACCCTTTCTTAATAATTTATTTAAACAATCTGCAATCTCGGCAAAGTTTTCAATAAATCTTCTGTAATAATTACAAAAAGCTATGAATCTTTTTACATCGTCTGCATTCTTGGGTACCGGATATTTTAAAATTGCATCAAACTTCTCTGGATCTGGTTTGA
This sequence comes from Lucilia sericata, assembly GCF_015586225.1. NCBI lineage: Eukaryota > Metazoa > Arthropoda > Insecta > Diptera > Calliphoridae > Lucilia > Lucilia sericata. Next base: position 191,881 of record NW_023994406.1, on the reverse strand, counting down.
TTCCATCATTAGTTCTCAAATGACCAAGATAAATGACTTCTGGTTTTAAGAAACAACACTTACTAGCATTTAACTTTAGGTTGTAAGTTTTCAATCGTTCTAGGACTAGTTTTCTATCGTTCTAGGACTAAATTTGCATTATGGTGTTTTAAACTGCATCCAAAAACTATTATATCATCCACATATAGGAATGCTTCAGATTCTAATCCTGATAGGGCTATTGTGAGCATTCTCTGAAAGCTATTTGAAGAAATCTTCAGTCCAAAAGGTAGCCTTGTGTACTGGTAGTGACCATTAGGTGTTGAAAATGCTGTATATGGACGTGATTTATATTCTAGTTCTATCTGTCCTCAATACGCGTTAATGGAAATTTATCATTTACAATCTTTTCGTTTAATTTCCTGAAATCAACGACTAACCTCCATTTCTTTACATATGTTTGTCCCTTTTTTGGTACTAATAATAATGGTGCGTTATATGGGCTTGTTCATGGTACGGCAATATTATCTTCTAAAAGTTTTTGTACTTGAGAATTAATTTCTGCTCTATGAACATGTGGTAAACGATAGTTCTTTATATTCACCGGATTTTTGTCATGTAGTTCGATCCTTTGTTTATAAAAATTATTTGTTGTTAATGGTTCATCATCAACATGAAATACTGCTTGATATTTTCTTAATATCGCTATTATCTCCTCCTTGTTTACATCATCCAAGTCATCTAGTTTTAGAGTACTTAGTAATTTCTCAAAACGTGTGTTTGCATTATTGTTAATAACTTTATTTATTGAATAAATCTCGTAATTGTGGAATGAAATGGTTTCAACTTTTAAATTCTGTATTGTTACAATTTTATCGGTTTGCCAATTGCCATTGCGTTTGCCAAATACACACCTTTTATTATTTCTCTATTTAATACTACAGAATCTTCATCCAAATTTATTTTAAAAGGTACAATTATTTCACTTCGTTGGGGTATTTCTATCTGATTTACCTTAAATTCCTTATTATTAAGTATTGGTAAGGTTATATTCTCATCACTTATACAAAAAGATAAAATATATTTATCATAGTCAATATTGCATTTAAATTTACACAGGAAATCTCTTCCTAAAATTCCGTCAGTGTTTATTGGGAAATCATTGGAAACTAGCTGTATATCCTGTTCGAGTATGTTGCCATTTGTATTAATTTTGATATTAGTGGATCCCAATGATTTTATTATTTCATCTGAGATTCCAGTTAAATTGCAATAATCATCCGATCTTTCCTCGTAACGATGTAAAAATTCTTTCTTGCATAAGGGTATGTCTGCTCCCGTATCAATTAAAAATGTTAATGTTTTATCAACATTAAGTATATCCAATTTCACATAGTTTTTGAGGTTGGATGATATGCTAAAAACTTGTTTAGTGCTCAATAAAATCCCTCTGGAGATCTGGTTTGTGAGATCTCCGGATTTTGGAAGTTTCCCTGGACTTCAACTTGATTTATATTGTGATTCTTATTTCTCCAGTTTCCTCTATTATTGGTAGTACTATAACTGTTATTTCTGTTTTTTTTATTTTTTTATTGTAATTGTTGTTCCTGTTATTGTTGGCATTATTATAGTTGTTATTCCTATGGTTATTGTTATTTCGATTGTTATTTTGACCTCTATTCGTATTCGTGGATAAACATACATTTGCAAAATGGTTTGGTTTTCCACACTTGTGACATGTTACACCTTCTGCTGGACATTTATTTCCATGTTTTCTACCGCATTTTCTGCATTCTGGAGAATTTTGATGTCTTCTTAAGTTAAATGTGTTTATTTGGGATGTCTGAGATACAAGTTTAAATTGATTTTCACTTGTCATAGCTCTCTCAGCTGCTTTTACCGCTTCTGGATATGTTGTAATGCCCAAAACATGATTAGACTTTGCCAATTGTCTATATTTTAAGCCTGACACAAACGCATTAAATGTTAACCGATAATTCGATTTAACGATAGAACTTCTAAATTCTTCACCGTCCTCTTCCACTTGTAATTCTATCATCTGTATCGTATAATAATCTAGCTTCTTTATGAAACCTTCTAGATTATCGTCCTTCTGGTATGTTCTATTCAGTTCATTGTAAATGCTGTTATAAGTATTACTACTCTTGTAAATGTCCTTAAGAGTCAACCCCTTATTGGATTCTGTATCTAACATTAGCTTCTAGCCTGTCATTAAACACAAAATCAAAGAAAGATTTTTGCTTTTCAATAGGTATAGTTCCATGCGCTAATTTAACCTTCGAAACAAAATCATTCAAAAAGTTTACATCACCACTAAACTTTGGAATTAATTTTGTTGATGTCGATAATTCCTGAATGTCCATGTTTACTACAATTAATTCCTGCCTTTTGTCACTTATTACTCTTTTCTTTAAATGTTGATCTAAAATATCCAAAGCTTCTTCTTGTAATTGTTTAAACTTTGTTACTAAGTTATACTTTGCTGCTTCAGACAACTCTTGACTTTCTAACTTTTTATTTAGTTCTTTTCCTAACAATTCTATTTCCGCTTGTTTTCCTGTGACCGTTTCTTCTGAATAAGGTCTTCCTAATGATTTCTATGCATTGGATATAATAGATTCCAATGATGTTATTGGGTCCATTTAAAATTATCTTGACTTACAAATGTATTTTAAATTTTCTCCTTTTTTATATATATATATTTTAGACATTTTCTCTATTATATATACATATATTTTTTTTGTTATTTTATTTTCTTAATAAAAAAGTCTTTAATTGATAATGCCTTACTAAGTATGTTTACACCATCTAATTTTTCGGATGCCCTCCTCCTTTTTAACTTCTGCATGTATCCTCCCCTTCTCTTTGGTTTCATCCTCGGCAGCTCCTCTTTTTTATTTTCCTTTGTTGTCCTCTTTTTGTACTCCTCTATTGTGAGGGGTTGAGGTCCCGTCTTCATAGCCAATATATTTTTCTTTTCCTTTGGGTGCTAAAAAGCACTCCTCTTTTTTTTTAAAAAAAAGGTGCAAAATTACTGCACTACTTTTAAATTTGGCAGGATCGCCATGTAAAAATGTTAAAAAAAATAAAAGCTTAGTTCTTTTGATCGTCCAATCCGGATTGATCTTTTTCTTTATTTTCTTCGTTCTTATATACTAATTTTACAAACATAATTTGAGTGACTTTCTAAAGTACACTCAATACTTAAAATCTAATATTACTACTCACTTACACACTTCAATCATAATACGTACCATGCATTCATAAATTTTAGTAAGTCACTTTATTCAAAATATTGCTTTGAGTGCTTCTTCAAAATATTGAGTGCAAAGCAATAATTGAGTAATCTTTACTTTGTTGCTTATTTCTATTTGTTTTCATTTGAAATGCAACATGAAACCCTTTTGCTCTACTTTAAGTGTTAACCGAGTGACCGATTTGTGACACTTTGTTTTCTTTAAACATTCCTGGTACAAACTATAATTGGAGTATGTTTACATTAAATATTTTTATGAGTTACACACACACAAAGTTGTGCAAGTGCATTGTATGCATTAAGTGTATGCAACATTTATTGTTGTTGTTGCTCTACATCATGCATACACTACACCATATACCTATATATCTAACTACATATGTTTCAAATTAAGTGTAATTAAAAACATTATGCACACGCAACAGGTCGTAATTTGCAAGATAATTTGATGAAATTTGGCACATACTCTTCCAAGGACGAATCCTATTGAAAATGGTTAAAATCGGACCATTATTTCGCATAGCCCCCATACAATCGCACCCCTGAATATGGCTTTTGAGTTCATAAATATGTTAAATGTTCTTGTATCACACCAAAAATCGGCAAAACTAAGTTTTTTTTATAATTTTTAATGACACTGCTGATTTTCGTAATGATCGGTCCTCATTTGATCACATCCCCCATATAAAGTCCCCTTCATAAAAGGACTTGATGGTTCAAATTCACTTATAAACACTGATATTACGGCGATATTCTACATAAATAACTTTAATGTAGACGTAAATCCCTTTAGCAAAATTTATAAGGATAGGCCCATATTAACCATCTACCCCCATATAACCCTCTTTTAGAAAATCCTTTATTGTCAATAAATTGTGAAAATATTTCTGAATTAAGGTAAAAATAAATTTAAATGCTTTATTATTAAAAAAATAATCAACATTTGTATCATAATCACTGGTGTAGGGCATCATATGGTCAGCCATACCCAACTATAAGTTTTTACTTGTTTATATATTTGTGTTATTTATTCATTGAAGTAGTTTGAATTGTCTGAAAATATGCATTTATTAAGTCTCTTTACGCAGCAAAAACAGATTTCCCTTTTTTACCCGTTTTCCCCTAAGGGTGGGATTTCTAAATATATGTACATATGTCTGAGACTATCAAAATCATAGTTTATAATATTTTGGCTTTAGAATAGAAAAAATCGTTCTTAAAGCACAAAAGTACTAATTTTGTCATATTTTCGCCATTTGGCCTATTTCTTTTGTCCCCTTCCGGTCCAATTTTCGCAACTGCACTTTGGTAATATACATTTCTAACAAATTAAGTAGTTTAATCGAAAATGATTTAGCTTAAGGATAGACAAAATCAGTATTTACCAGTGTGACCAGGTCTCAAAAAATGTTGCGGCTAAATCCCATCCAAAATAATGCTAGATTGATTTTAAAATTGATTTTAAAATGCCAAAAAAAAATGCTAAAATTTTTTAAGTGTTTTTATGAACAATTCATATTAATTTGTAACTGAAATTCATTGTAATTTATATCAAGTAAGAAGGTATATTCTGCCGTGGTTGACCATATGAGTATAAAATTTGATTTATTTTTCGTAATAAAGCATTTATGTTGAATTGAACCTTGGTTCCGATATATTTAAACTAATTTTCTGAAAAAGACTTTATACATTTGTATATGTATGGGGGCTAGGTAAAATAAAGGACGGACTTTAACCATTTTTAAAAGGTTTTGTCATTGGATCAAAAAGCATATGTGCTTATTGTTTTGAAAATTTCAACCTCTACCAGACGGTCAGACTTACATGGCTTAATTGATTCAGAAAATGATTCTTAACCGATTAGTATACTCAAACGTAGTATAGTGGAGTAGGGTAAAAAATTAAGTTCCGTGGTATTAAGATAAACAGAAATGCTAAAAATTATTTCAAAATTTTTGTAAATTTAGCAATATGTAATGTCTCTAACTTTAAAATATTTCTGAATGCAAAAATTACATTAAAACTCTATTAATTACACTAGTTGCTCATGGTATAAAACCTATTTCTAGTTTTACTTTTTTTTATATAAACAATTTTATTTGTCTTCCTCAAAACACTTTAAAAATGGTTTTCATGTCACAAAAATATTGAAAATTCCGTTGAATTATATAACTCATACTTCCAAGATTTTTTCGAAAAAAATATATATGAGAATGTATGAAATGAATTGAGAGATATATTCAAATCCGTAAGTTTGTAATTCTGGAATAAATTGTCAATAATATTTTCGAAATTTATGTATTTTTTTTAATTAAAAAAAAAAAAAAAAAAACGTGACAACAAAATTACTAAAAATTTGGTAAAATTAAAAAGAACAGAAAGTAGGATGAGAAAGTCTTAATTATATATTATTGATTTTTTTCAATACTTATTTTCAATAAATTAACAAGAACTCCTGAAGGATGATAAAAATTAAAACCTCTTTATTTCGTATAGGAAAAAATAAAATTTGTTAATTAACCGTCATACATAGCCTTTTCCAAAATTATATGTTTCATTCCATGAGCAAACAAAAAGTATTAGTTTGTAAAATAGCGTACTGAACGTATTTGTAAAAATATATGAAATCTCTTGAATTATTTCTATCACCTCGAATTTAAAAAAGCATTGGGTTCCAGAAAAATATTTTAGAATACAACATTTTAAAGTATTTTAAAGTATTGGCGTAATTTTAAGTTATTTATCTTCATTAATCTTTTATTTTGAATTACAGTGTAAATTATTACATTTCTCATATTTCTTCTTGCTTGTGTTTGGGTAGACATTTAATTCTGATTTTTTCCGGTTAAACCTATTTCCAATATAAATCTTTTTTGCAAAAATTTGTCTTTTTTTGTTTATATACTAAAATTGCAAAAATAGCTAAAAATGCTAAAAATATTTTATAAAAATGCTAAATAAAATCCCAAATGCTAAATTAAAATTTTACAGCTAAATCAAAATAAAAAATGCTAAATATAGCTGCAAAAATGCCAAAATGGTCACACTGGTATTTACTGTCAAAAGTACTCATTTTGCCCGTTTTTCACCCATTTTACCTGATTTTTGCCCCCTCATAGTCCAGCTTCTGAAAAAGTATATAGCCTATAACACTCCAGCCGTTTAGGCGTGATTGACGAACAAACAAACAAACGAACAGACTTACAAAGAGATTTATAATATACTAGCTATACCCAGTGTGCTTTGCTACCCTAAAAGCAATATAAATAAAAAATCTTCTTAATAATTTTGAAGATTCTAACTGTAATGTTTTCCAGAGATGCAGACGTTAATTAAGATTCTAGCTCTAATAGTTTCTCAGATATACGAATTTTTCTATTTAATTCCTATGGGAATGTCCGATGAAAGTCCGCCCTTTGTTTCTCCAAAATGTTCATATGTATAATAAAGTTCTTCTTGCAATATTTGAAGAATCTTGTTCTATTAGTTTCCCAGATAAGCGAAATTTTGTATTTAATTCATATGTGAGGTGCCAAGCCCCCCATTGAAAGTCCGCCCGTTATTCTCTGAATGTTCACATGAATGTCAAAGTACTTCAATTAAAATTTGAAGATTCTAGCTCTAATAGTTTCTCAGATATAATAATTTTCCTATTCCCATATTTCCCATGACGAAAGTCCGCTCTTTTTTCTCCAAAATGTTCAGATGAATATTTAAGTTCTTAGAGCAAATTTGAAGAAGTTCAATTAGTTTCCCAGATAAACCAATTTTTGTATTTTATTAATATGGGAGGTGCTGCTCCCCTCATGGGTAGTCCGCCAATTTATTTCCCAAAATGTTTACATGGATGTTAAAGTTACTCGTGCAAATTTTTAATATTCTAAACTACAATAGTTTCCAAGATAAACGAATTTTTGTATTTAATTTATATGGAAGGTGCCACGCCCCCTAATGCTAGTTAATAAAGTAGCTCCGAAAAATTTGAGAACTCTTAACTGTTATATTTTCTCAGATATACTAATTTAAGATTTTATTATATGGGAGGTGTCACGCCCACTATAGATAGGCCGCCCATTTTTTCCACAAATGTTCATATGGATGTCAAAGTTGTCCATACAAAATCTGAAGACTCTAGCTGTTGCAGTTTCTGAGATATGCAATTATTATTTTGGATGTAGGCGTGGCACCTCGCCCACTTAAAATTTCTAAATAAAAAGTAGCCTATAGTTCCTTCCAGACATACAGGAAGGCACTGTGAAAATTTCAAGAAAATCGGTCCAGCAGTTTAGCCGTCTATAGACTTCAAACAAACAAACCCACAAACAAATCCACAAACAAACCCACAAACAAATAACCACACATTCATTTTTATATATATAGAATCTATAATCTATATTATAGATAGATAGATATTAGGATTACATATTGATATTTATTGTTTAAATCTACAATTAATTTTTATACCTTACACCATTTTAGTGGGAAGGGTATATTGGGTTTGTGCTGATGTTTGTAACGCACAATAATATTGGTCCTATACCCACCTTAAAGTATACCAATCGGCTTAGAATCATTTTCTGAGTCGATTTAGCTATGTCCGTCCATGTAAACCTTGTAATCAAACTACAGGTCGCAATTTTAAAGATAATTCAATGAAATTTGGTACATGATCTTATATTGTCCCAGGGACGAAGCCTATTGAAAATGGTTAAGATCGGTCCATTATTTCACCTAGCCCCCATATAACTGATTCCCGGAATAGGGCTTGTAAACCTTGTAATCAAACTACAGGTCGCAATTTTGATGATAATTCAATGAAATTTGGCACATGATCTTCTATAGTACCGGAAATAAAGCCTGTTGAAAATGGTTAAAATCGGTCCATTATTTCACCTAGCCCTCACACAATTGAACCCCTGAATAGGGCTTGTAAACTTTATAATCAAACTACAGGTCACAATTTTGATGATAATTCAATGAAATTTGGCACATGATCTTCTATGGTACCGGAGACAAAGCCTATTGAAAATGGTTAACATCGGTCCATTATTTCACCTAGCCCCCAACCCGACGAATAGGACTTTTAAATTCATAATTATGTTTAATATACTCGTATCTCAACAAAAAGCTGCAAAACCAAGTGTTATACTAGCCTTGATGACTCTCATGAATTTTATAATTATAGGGTCTCATTTGACCATGGCACCTATACAAAGCCCCCTTCAAAATTTGACTAAAATATCCAGAATTTTATTCAACAATAAATGGCTTAAGTATATCTGAGCCAATGTACAATTCAACTACAATGCTTTATTATGAAAACAAAATCATATTTTATTTTTGTAACAGGTGTAAGTATTATGTGGTCGGCCTCGCCTGACTATAATTTCTTACTTATTAATGAATTAAATTTATTTTTGTCTTCTGAATAAAAACCTTTAACAATTTTTAACTCATCTACTGTTATGACCGTTGTCGCTTTTTATTGTTTTTGAAAGGCATATATACAACACCTTATTAAGTGGGATAATATTAATGGGACTATCATCGATATTATTGAGCTCTTTCACAAATAAATGGCAATCATATGTCGAAAAATTGTGAAAAATAACAGGGATAAATGAATGTAATTTGTAATTTATATTACAGGAATTATGAGCTGGTCCTCTATATTTGCCACTTAAATTGCAGTGATCTCTGACTTTTTTTATACCCTACACCACTATAGTGGATGATGTTGATGTTTGTAACACACTATTGGACCTACATCCACCTTTAAGTATACCGATCGACTCAGAATCACATTTTGAGTCGATTAAGACATGTCCGTCCGTCTGGCTGTCCTTGTGCGCAAGGTACAGTCAGCAATTTTCAAGATAATTTGATGAAATTTGGACCAAGCATGTTTTTTGGCACAAGGACGAAGCCTATTGAAATCGGTCCATTATTTCACCTAGCCCCTAGCATACAACCGTACCTCCCAATATGTGCTTTTTATTCCATAATTACGCAAATATACTATTATCTCTCTAAAAATTGGCACAAATAAGATTTATATAAGTTTTATATAAATAAGTTTTATATAAGTATAAATGACACTGCAGATTTTCGTAATGATCGGCCCTTATTTGACCCTAGCCCCCATACAAACCCCCCTTCAAAAAATGTCTTAAACGTCTAAAATTGACTTGTAACCATTTGTATCGCAATGAAACTCAACATATTTAACTATTACTTAAAAATATATCCTTTTCCCAAATTTAATGAGGATCGGCCCATGTTTGACCTATACTCCTATATAAAGCCTTATTTAGAAAATTTGTTTTTTATCAATAAATTGCTTAAATACTTTGGAATTAACGTAAAATTTAACATAAAAGTTTCTTTGTGAAAAATAAAAATTTTTAAAATATACTCACGTTGTAGGGTATTATATGGTCGGCCATGCCCGACTATACTTTCCTACTTGTTTCATTTACAATAATTTTTAAACAAATATGGCATATATTATTTGTATAAAAATCTAAGCTTTCCTTTTCGGTTAAGGGTGTCATTGGTATAATATTTTTTAAATAATTATCATTTAAATATTTAGCATCTGATTCTAAATTCTCTATAAATAATTTTGCTGAGCTTAATCCCTTAAAATTACGAAATTTACTTAAATTATTGTTAAAATTACACTTAATGTAATATGAAGATGCATATAGAATATGCCTATCTACTAACGTTGTTGATGGTGAATCGCTGCTCGGAATGCATGTTTGTATATTTTCAAAAACAAACTCAGAATCAGCATATACCACAAATGGAACATCTAATTTATTGTTGTAATTTTCAAATTCTAACAAGTTACAGTGCTATATTCGGCTGTGCCGAATCTTAAATATCCTCCACCAGCAAGCTATTTTTTATTAAAACCCATTTAACTATCTAATATTTAGAAAACTTGACAAAATTGTTGTTTCCGTAGTGAGGGTACTAACATTTATGCATATGTGGAACTAATTTTCATTAGGTTCATAAAATTTTATATTAATAGGCCAGTTGCAAACATTTTAATATAATGATTTATCTATACACAAACATTTAATCATTTAACAATGAATTAAGTGGTATTAAGTGATTTTCAGATGTAAAATTCCGTATAGCGATTTATATATACAAAATACACATTTTGTCAATGTGCGTTTAAGTAATTATCGGAAATGATCCTTATATGGGAGTTGTCACCAATTATGGACCGATCAAGAAAAAATTTCGTATAATGATTTATATGCAAAAAAAGAAATTCAAGTCGAATATTACTCCAATAGATTTATTAATTAATAAAGTATGTGCGTTTAAGTGATTTTCGGAAATTGACTTTATATAGGAGCTATGCCCAATTACGGGCCTCTCCAGAAAATTTTCGTAGAGTGATTCATATGAATGTACACAAAACATATTTGTGTGGAATTTTATCTAGATAGCTTTATTTGACAATAAAATATGTGAATTTAAATGATTTTCGGAAGAGGTCCTTATATGGGAGCTATGACCAATAATGGAAAGATCCGGGGAAAAAATGGTATTATGATTTATATGTACACAAAACTTTATATCGATAGCTTTATTTATCAATGAAACATATGCGTTTAAGTGATTTTCGGAAGTGGACCTTATATGGGATCTACGACTAATAATGGACCGATCAGAAAAGAAATTTGGTAGAATGATTTGTATGTACACAAAACATGTTCAGCTCGAATTTTATCAAGATACCTTTATTTGACAATGAAATATGTACGTTTAAGTGATTTTCGGAAGTGAGCCTTATATGAGAGCTACGACTAATAATGGACCGATCCGAAAAGAAATTTCGTAGAATGATTTGTATGTGCACAAAACATATTCAGATCAAATTGTATCACAAAATCTTTATTTATCAATGAATTATGTCCATTTAGGTGATTTTTGGAGGTGGACTTTATAAGGCAGCTAATACCAATTGTGGACCGACTGAGATCTACGTTGGTAGTATGATTTCTATTCATAATATATTTGTATGTACAAAATTTTGTGTTGATACCGATATATTTGAGGGAGTTATTAACGATAAACTAATTTCCGGGAATATACACCTTTGTATGGGGGCTATGGGAAATATTGGATCAATTATTATGAGGTTGAATATACTTGATCCCTGGCACAAAAAATAATGTGTGACAAAATTCATTGAAATATCTTAGGTAGTTTCTGAGAAAACTACTTAAGAATTGGGAAAAACAACGTTATTTTTTTCGAGGTAGTCTGAAATTTTTACTCATAACTTTTTACGTTGTATACCGATTTGCCTGATTTTCAATACCAAACTGCCTAGGACAATAGTGAATATTTTCAGTGAATTTGGCTGATTTATTTTGCTTAGTTTTAACGTGACAGTGTTTGAGGCAGACAGACGGACACGGAAGTTATTAACGATAAAATATCGGTATCACCACGAAAATTTGCACATATGTATGTAATAAGAACAGAAATCATATTACCAACGTAGATCTGTATAGGTCGATTATTGGTCACAGCTCCCATATATGGTCCACTTTCGAAAAATACTTAAATACAAATAACTGATTAAGAAATAAAGATATTGGAATAATATTCAACATAAATATGTTTTGTGTATACATATATCACTTTGCAAAATATTTTTCGGATGGTTCCATAATTGGGCATAGCTCCCATATAAGGCAAATTTCCAATAACCACGTAATCGCACATATTATCTATATATATAAAATTCTAACGTTACTGACTGACTGACTGATTCACTGACTGATTCATCATCGCACAGCCTAAACGGTTGAAGCTAAAGAGCTGAAATTTGGACAGGAGGTTGGTCTCCCGCCAAATAGATCCACTAAGACGGGATTTTTGGAAATTCGAATGTTTAGGGGGTAAAAAAGGGTAAAAACGGGTAAATTCGGTAACCTTATATCTCCTAAACTAGAAAAGATACAAAAACAGTTTAAAGCTTATCGCCGTTCATTTAAAAAATAAACGGACAGGTGTCTGGTACTTTTTTAAAATTCGGCCCATTTAGGGATTAAACGGGTAAAAACTGTATTTTGGTACTTTTTTCGCACCCCGTGTATCTTTTAAACCAGTGCACATTCAAAAAATATTTTTGACTCCTTCATAACTTAACGAAAAAATAAAAATATGAATTTAGTACTTTTTGGATATTCGGACGTTTAAGGGGTTAAAATTGTACCTATTTTTGGTACTTTTTTCATAAAACATTGTTTTTGGTTTATTAACTTATACATATGAATACATAATAACGGGCTCCCACTACGATGTTGCAACTTTTTGGAATAGAATTTTTATTTCGTTAATGGGGAGGAAAAAAGTACCAAAAGGGGTAAAAACGGGAAATTTGATTTTATTCAACCACAAATATCCAATTTAGATAAAATTTTTAAATTTAGAAACACTAAATATCCTAATGGGTTGTTATTTGGAACCCCGGTATCAAGTGATATTTTTTGGTACTTTTCATTCTCCAACTGGTCCTTTTTGAGTTTTCTATGATATTGAAATAGAAACATGAAATTAATAATAAAGGGACTTTTCGCTACTTTTTCGTTCTACACAGGTACTTTTTTGAGTTTTCTTTAAAATTAAAGCTAGAAACATGAAATTAAGCATGTAGAGCTCGGAGTAAATGAGAATCTATAAAATGGGACTTTTTGGTACTTTTTCGTTCTTCAAAAGGTACTTTTTGAATTTTCTATAATATTGAACCTAGAAACATGAAATTAAACATGTAGAGACCGGAGTAAATGAGAATCTATAAAAGGGGACTTTTTGGTATTTTTTCGTCCTTCGACTGGTACTTTTTGAGTTTTCTATAAAATTTAACCTAGAAACATGAAATTAAGCATGTAGAACCCGGAGTAAATGAGAATCTATAAAAGGGGACTTTTTGGTACTTTTTCGTCCTTCGACTGGTACTTTTTGAGTTTTCTATAAAATTTAACCTAGAAACATGAAATTAAGCATGTAGAGCCTTTAGTAAATGAGAATCTATAAAAGGGGACTTTTTGGTACTTTTTCGTCCTTCGACTGGTACTTTTTGTGTTTTCTATAAAATTTAACCTAGAAACATGAAATTAAGCATGTAGAGCCCTTAGTAAATGAGAATCTATAAAAGGGGACTTTTTGGTACTTTTTCGTCTTTCGACTGATACTTTTTGAGTTTTCTATAAAATTTAACCTATAAACATGAAATTAAGCATGTAGAGCCCGGAGTAAATGAGAATCTATAAAAGGGGACTTTTTGGTACTTTTTCGTCCTTCGACTGGTACTTTTTGAGTTTTCTATAAAATTTAACCTAGAAACATGAATTAAGCATGAATCTATAAAAGGGGACTTTTTCGTCCTTCGACTGGTACTTTTTGAGTTTTCTATAAAATTTAACCTAGAAACATAAAATTAAGCATGTAGAGCCCTTATTAAATGAGAATCTATAAAAGGGGACTATTTGGTACTTTTTCGTCTTTCGACTGGTACTTTTTGAGTTTTCTATAAAATTAACCTAGAAACATGAAATTAAGCATGTAGAGCCCTTAGTAAATGAGAATCTATAAAAGGGGACTTTTTGGTACTTTTTCGTCTTTCGACTGGTACTTTTTGAATTTTCTATAATATTGATCCTAGAAGCATGAAATTAAGCATGTAGAGGAGTAAATGAGAATCTATAAAAGGGGACTTTTTGGTACTTTTTCGTCCTTCGACTGGTACTTTTTGAGTTTTCTATTAAATTGGACCTAGAAACATGAAAATAAGCATTTAGAGCCCGTAGTAAAAGAGAATCTATAAAAGGGGACTTTTTGGTACTTTTTCGTTCTTCAAAAGGTACTTTATGAATTTTCTATAATATTGAAAATAGAAACATGAAAGTATGCATGTAGAGCCTGGATTAAGTGAGAAACTATAAAAGGGGACTTTTTGGTACTTTTTTGTTCTTCAAAAGGTACTTTTTGAATTTTCTATAATATTGAACCTAGAAACATGAAATTAAACATGTAGAGCCTGGAGTAAATGAGAATCTATAAAAGGGGACTTTTTGGTACTTTTTCGTTCTTCAAAAGGTACTTTTTGAATTTTCTATAATATTGATCCTAGAAGCATGAAATTAAGCATATAGAGCCTGGAGTAAATGAGAATCTATAAGAGGGGACTTTTTGGTACTTTTTCGTCCTTCGACTGGTACTTTTTGAGTTTTCTATAAAATTTAAAATAGAAACATGAAATTAAGCATGTAGAGCCTGGAGTAAATGAGAATCTATAAAAGGGGACTTTTTGGTACTTTTTCGTTCTTCAAAAGGTACTTTTTGAGTTTTCTATTAAATTGGACCTAGAAACATGAAAATAAGCATTTAGAGCCCGTAGTAAAAGAGAATTTATAAAAGGGGACTTTTTGGTACTTTTTCGTTCTTCAAAAGGTACTTTATGAATTTTCTATAATATTGAAAATAGAAACATGAAAGTATGCATGTAGAGCCTGGATTAAGTGAGGACCTATAAAAGGGGACTTTTTGGTACTTTTTCGTTCTTCAAAAAGTACTTTTTGAATTTTCTATAATATTGATCCTAGAAGCATGAAATTAAGCATGTAGAGCCTGGAGTAAATGAGAATCTATAAAAGGGGACTTTTTGGTACTTTTTCGTTCTTCAAAAGGTACTTTTTGAATTTTCTATAATATTGATCCTAGAAGCATGAAATTAAGCATATAGAGTCTGGAGTAAATGAGAATCTATAAGAGGGGACTTTTTGGTACTTTTTCGTTCTTCAAAATGTACTTTTTGAATTTTCTATAATATTGAACCTAGAATCATGAAATTAAGTACGTAGAGCCCGGAGTAAGTGAGAACATATAAAAGAGGACTTTTTGGTAATTTTTCGTTCTTCAAAAGGTACTTTTTGTGCTTTTTATAACATGAAATTAACCATATGGAGCCCGGAGTTAATGAGAATCTATAAAAGGGGACCCTTTGGTAATTTTTCGTTCTTCAACTGGTACTTTTTTAATTTTCTATAATATTGAACTTAGGAACATGAAATTAAATAAAAGAGGTCTTTTGTTACTTTTTCGTACTTCATTGGTACTTTTTGAGTTTTCTAAAATATTGAATATATAAACATAAATTTAAATAGGGGACTTTTTGATATTGCAGGTATATATACATTTACAATAATATTTATTTTATTCCATTACGATGAGGGTAGCGAAGCACACTGGGTATAGCTAGTAGTATATATAGTATAAAATTCATCATGAATGTGTTTAAAGTATATATAAAACACCCTGCGAAATTTTTTCCGGCTCGGCCCATAATTGGTCACAGCTCCCATGTAAGGTCAACTTCAGAAAATTACATAAATGCACATAACTAATTTAGAAATAAAGATATTGCAATAATATTCAACATAAATATGTATTGTGTATACATATGTATATCACTCTGCAAAATGTATTTTGGATCGGTTCATAATTTGGCATAGATCCCATATAAGGCCCATTTCCGATAACCACGTAAACGCACATATTTCATAACTGAATGAAGATATCGGTATAATATTAGTCATAAATGTGTTTATAGTAGATATGAAACACCCTGCGAAATGTTTTCCGGATCGATCCATAATTAGTCACAGATCCCAAATAAGGACCACTTCCGAAAATCTCTTAATGTTAATGTTAATCATTTTCAATAGGCTTCGTCTCCGGTACCAAGTCAGAGTGCTATATCTTAAATAACCTCCTCCTGTAAGCTACTTTTTATGAAAACCCTTATAAATATTACTAGATACGTATTTAATAAATTGTGAAAGTTTAAATTGTGCTTCCGTGATGAGGGTGCTATCATTTAGAAATCATATATACCTTTAATGGAGATATGGCCAATTATTGGCCAATCCGAATAAAATTTCGCAGATTGATTTATCGATAAAAAAAAAAACACACTATGTCGGATTTTATCCGTATATATTTATAATTGAATGAAATATATTGGAAAAAGTGACATATGGAAATGCGCCTTATATGAGAACTAAGACCAATTATGCATTGATATTAATTTTTTTTAAGATTTCTTGTATACACAAAATATACTTATTCCGATATCTTTCTTTATCAATGAAATACGCGATTTTCTGAAGTAAGATCCACTATGACAGATATGAACAATTATGGACAACAATACAATACAATATCTTTATTTCTTAATTGGATATATATGGGAGCTGTGACCAATAATCGACCTATACAGATCTGTGTTGGTAATAGGATTTATGTAGTTATTATATACATATGTGCAAAATTTCGTGGTGATACAGATATTTTTGCCAAAGTTATTAACGATAACTCTATTTCCGAGAATATGTGCCTTTGTATGGGGGCTATGAGAAATTTCGAATCGATTGTTTTGATTTTGAACATTTTTGATCCCTGGATAAACAAAATAACGTGTGACAAATTCCATTATCTTTAGTAGTTTCTGAGAAAACTACTTAAGAATTAGGAAAAAAACGTATTTTTTTTTGAGGTAGTCTGAAATTTTTACTCATAACTTTTTACGTTGTGCACCGATTTGGCTGATTTTCAATACCAAACTGCTTAGTACAATAGTGAATATTTTCAGTGAATTTGGCTGATTTATTTGGCTTAGTTTTAACGTGAGAGTGTTTGAGGCAGACAGACAGACGGACACAGCTAAATCAACTCAGAATTTCATAAGGACCCAGAATATATATATACTTTGTTGGATCTCAGATGAATATTTCGTGGTGTTACACACGGAATGACAAACTTATATATACCCTCTATCACCACTGATGGTGGTGATGGAGGGTATAAAAGGAACCAACAATTCCTGGAGAAGGAGAAAAGATAGATGAGTAAAAGTTTCAAAAAATTATTGGTTCCTTGTTACATCTAGCAATATTTAGTCGGCCAGACATTTCTTGCAGTGTAAACAACCTCTTACAGTTCTGCCAAGATCCGAGAAAACAACACTGGAATGCAACTTTGACAAGAATTAGATGAGAAAGAAACTAAAGATTATATATTAATGTATAAGAAAACGTCTTCGCCTTTAGTTGGTTATGTAGATGCTCATTGGGCACAGGACACAAATAATCGAAAATCTCAGGATTTTGTTTTATATTCGCAAGTGCAGTTATATCCTGGGAATCAACTAAGCAAAAAGTAGTTGCAACATCCCGGTTGAAGCTGAATACATGGCTTTAACAGAATGTGCAAAAGTGGCTATGTACCTACGTTACCTACTAGAAGAACTTGGATATGCAACCAATACCCCAACCACCATTATGTGCGACTGACAAAGTGCCCAACATATGGCTAATTTTGGAAGCCACCACTCTATGACAAAGCACATACACTATCGTTATCACTTTATACGTGATGCTGTTAGGAATGGTGCAATTGAAATGGAATACCTACCAACTAGAGTTTGGGAATTCCCGGACTTTTCGATTTCCCGGGAAACGGGAATGAAAAAATTAATTTCCCGGAAATCCCGGGGAATAATTTTGCTACCGAAAAATTTTAAACATGTGTACTTATTTAAATCAAGTCTGTAGGGTACTACATGATCTCAATATTCGCGGCAACATAGAAATATTCTTCCACTAAGAATATGCGCAAGAACGATCTGTCCTTGTCTTTGTTTGGATCTCTGTGCATAGGGGCTTTTATGGAAATGAACAGGCAGATGAGTTTCGTAAGTAGAACGGGACCAGCTCTTGACATCTCCGTTAGGTATTATAAAGAGCAGTATCCTCATATTCTTTCTTCAGAATGCTGAATATATATGGAAGGCATTGTGGCCTTCTTTCAATGAGAAATGCAAAAGACACAGTATAACCCGAAATACGCGATTGATAGCAGTAATAACAAGACACTGTGTGCTAGGTAGATATCCAAGTTTAAGAATTTTTTCATTTCCTTCTGCACCATTAACGATGTTTTGTAATTTGACATTAAAAAAATCTACGATAAATTATAAAATCGCTAATTTTTCAAAAAAAAAATTCGCGTTTTCCCGGGAATGATTAAAAAAATTTCCCGGGAAATCCCGACAAATATTTCCCGAGAATTCCCGGACGGGATTCTCTACTCCCAACCAACGCAATGATTGCCGATATGCTAACAAAACCAGTCGCGAAAGTTAAGCATCAGTTCTGCATAAAAGGAATGGGCTTAACGTCGAAAAACGATTGCAGAAGGCGTGTTGAAAATAAACTTTATCGTTTTTATACTTTGCGTTGCTCGGGGTTTTAAGTGGTTTAGAAATATAAAAATTTCGTTGACTTAAATAACATAGCATTTACGAAATAAAAAAATTTTACTCATTTTTTTTTTTGCCAATTTATAAAGCTAAAAGATTCAAATTTATAATTCTAATACTATCTAGTTAGGTAAAACTATAGTATACATATTTAACTTAGCAGAAAGAATAATTCTTGACTTAAAGCATAAAGTGCTAATTTTCCCTAACTTCTTCGTGTTTCAAAACATGGTGAAGGCCTCCTTATGAAGAAAGTCCTTGCAATTTCTTTGTGATCTTATAAAGCTATAAAAGAAATTTCATTGAAATTTCACAGTACCAAAACTACTAGTCATACCCTCCTTCTCCGTTGAATTATTCAAATTTAGGTATTTTGTTAAATATATTTTGTATCATTTCAGAAATCGATGTTGTAGAACATTTATTAAGAAAATCACGTCAGAGAGGAACCTTTCCCTCTTCAATGATGTTTTGCAAAAACATTTTTGAAAAACACATTTCATGACCGATTACGGAAAAATATTAATAAAAAATATATATTTCTTAAATTTTATAAAAGTACAAAAAATGGAGCAAAGGAACACATAATTAGCCGTTTTTGCCCGTTTAGTTTGAATTTCTTTTTCCTGTTTTCCCTCTAGGGGTGGACTTTCGAATACACATACATATCTCTTAAACTAAAAACTCATCGTGTAAAATATTTTTACTCTAGAACGAAAAAAAAATCAAACATAGATGTAAAAATTTTTTCTGTTTTTGTCGCCTTTTCTCATATTTCGAAACGGAACTTTGCTACATAATACATATTTCAGACACTTCGAAAGCTTAATCAGAAATGTTTTTGCTTGAGTATAGACAATAATTAGTATTTACTCCCAAAACTACGAAATTTGTCCCTTTTTCATCCACATACCTCTTCTTGTCCCTTCTTATCCAAGTTTTGGAAAACAATATAGCCTATCACACCATACACCTATATATCTAACTATGATTCAAATATAAAGAAAATCGTTCTAGCCGTTTAAGTGTAATTAAAAATGTTATGCGCACGCTACTGGTCGCAATTTGCAAGATAATTTGATGAAATTTGGCACATATTCAAGGAATAATCCACTGAATATGGCTTTTGAGGTTAATCGAAAATGCTTATCCTTAAGAATAGACAAAATCAGTATTTACTCTCAAAAGTACTCATTTTGCACGTTTTTCACACATTTTACCCCCTTTTTGCCCCCTCCTAGTCCAAGTTCTGAAAAAAATATAGCCTATAACACTCTTCAAGTATAGATCTAAGCCGTTTAGGCGTGATTGACGAACAAACAAACAAACGAACACACTTACAAAGAGATTTATAATATATATTAGGATTTATTGTATAAGGTAGTCTATTTGAATTTTGTATTTCACATTTTTTCATTACTCTGTGATTCATATTTTAAACTTTGAACAATAAACATTATTTACCCAGTGCACTTTGCTACCCTAAAAGGAATATGTATAAATAAAAATCCCTCTTAAAGATTTTGAAGATTCTAACTACAATAGTTTTCCAGATTTATAATATGTTACATATGAGAGATGTCAAGCAAATTATTGCAAGTTCGCCAGTTTCTATCTATCGCCAATTTCTATCTATCTATAAAAAATTTGAATAATTTGAATAATAGAAAGAATTTCCAAGATGCACGAAATTTTGTATTTAATTCATATATGTTGTGCCAAGCCACCCATTGAAAGTCCGCCCGTTATGCTCTAAATGTTCACATGAATTTCAAAGTTCTTCATGTAAAATTTGAAGATTCTAGCTCTAATAGTTTCTCAGATATACGAATTTTTCGATTTGAGCTTGAAGCCCCCACATGAAAGTTCAAAATGTTCAGATGAATACTAAACTAATTTGTGCAAAATTTTATAAATCAAGTTCTATTAGCTTCCCAGATAAACGAAATTTTATATTTAATACATATGGGAGGTGCCAAGTTCCCCATTGAAAGTCCGCCCGTTATGCTCTAAATGTTCACATGAATTTCAAAGTTCTTCATGTAAAATTTGAAGAATCTAGCTGTAATAGTTTCTCAGACATACGAATTTTTCTATTTGATTCATATGGGGGCTTCAAGACCCCCAGATGAAAGTCCGCTTTTTTTCCTCCAAAATGTTCCGATGAATATTAAGTTCTTTGTGCAAAATTTGAAGAATTTAGTTCCTTTAGTTTTCCAGATAATTAATATGGGAGGTGCCGTTCCCCTCATGGGTAGTCCGCCAATTTATTGCCCAAAATGTTTAGATGGATGTTAAAGTGATTCATGCAAAATTTGAAGATTTTAACTGTAATAGTTTCCAAGATAAACGTATTTTTGTATTTAATTTATATGGCAGGTGCCACTCCCCCTAATGCTAGACCGCCTACTTTTTGTCCTAAATAATTATATTGATACTAAAGTTGCTCCGACAAAATTTGAAGACTCTAAAATATACGGATTTAATATTTTCTTAATATGGGCGTGGCTCCTCGCCCACTTGGAATTTCAAAATGAAAAGTAGCCTATTACCTATTCCAGACACACAGGAATACGCTGTGAAAATTTTAATAAAATCGGTTCAGCCGTTTACTAGTCTATAACGTTCAAACATACAAACAAACACACATTTATTTTTATATATATACTAGCTTTACCCAGTGTGCTTTGCTACCCTAAAAGCAGTATAAATAAAAACCCCACTTAACGATTTTGAAGATTCTAACTGCAATAGTTCTCTAGATTTACAATATGTCACATATTAGAGATGCCAAGCAAATTATTGAAAGTTGGCCAATTTCTTTCTATCTATGAAAAATTTTAATAATATAATAGTTTCCAAGATATACGAAATTTTGTATTTAATTCAGGGATCGTAAATAATAATTATTTTTGAATTTTTAAAGAAAAAAATCAAATACAATAAAATATCGGAGAACAAATTCAAGCATAGCATTTTTATTGGTTTGAGCTATATTTTTATAAAACGCTATGATTTTTAAATTCCTGATTTTTATTTTTTGGCAAAAAATAATAATTATTTTTTGATTTTTATTTTTGGGCAGAAATAAAAATAATTTTTTGATTTTATTTTTTTGGCAGCAATAAAAAATCAGTTTATTGTAATATTTTCAGTTTATAACACATACATACATACATACATACATACATACATACATACATACATACATACATACATACATACATACATACATACATACATACATACATACATACATACATACATACATACATACATACATACATACATACATACATACATACATACATACATACATACATACATACATACATACATACATACATACATACATACATACATACATACATACATACATACATACATACATACATACATACATACATACATACATACATACATACATACATACATACATACATACATACATACATACATACATACATACATACATACATACATACATACATACATACATATTTCTGCCCAAAAAAATTAAAATCCAAAAATAATTATTATTTCTGCCAAATATAAATAAAAATCAAAAATAATAATTATTTTTGGATTTTTATTATAAAAATCATAACGGTTACGGTCCCTGATTTAATTCATTTATGTGGTGCCAAGCCCCCAATTGAAAGCTCGCCCGTTATTCTCTAAATGTTCACATGAATGTCAGAGTTTTTTATGTAAAATTTTAAGATTCTAGCTCTAATAGTTTCTCAGATTTACAATTTTTCTATTTCATTCATGTGGGGGCTTCAAGCTCCCCAGATCAAAGTCCGATCTTTTTCCTCCAAAATATTCAGATGATTATTGAAGTAATTTCTACAAAATTCGAAGAATCTAGTTCTATTAGTTTCCCAGATAAACGAAATTTTATATTTAAGTCATATGGGAGTTGTCAAGTTTCCCATTGAAAGTCCGCCCGTTATACACTAATTGTTCAGATGAATGTCAAAGTTTTTCAAGTAAAATTTGAAGAATCTAGCTCTAATAGTTTCTCAGATATAAAATTTTTCTATTTCATTCATGTGGGGGCTTCAAGCTCCCCAGATGAAAGTCCGATCTTTTTCCTCCAAAATATTCAGATGATTATTGAAGTAATTTCTGCAAAATTTGAAGAATCTAGTTCTATTAGTTGCCCAGATAAATGAATTTTTGTATTTAATTAATATGGGAAGTGCCAAGTCCCTCATTTAAAGTCCGCCAATTATTCCCTAAATGTTCACATTAATGTCAAAGTACTTTACGTAATATTTAAAGATTCTACATCTAATAGTTTCTCAGATATAAGAATTTTTCTATTTAATTCATGTGGGGGTTTCAAGCCCCCAAGATAAAAGCCCGCCCTTTTTTCTCCAAAATGTTTAGATGAATATTAAAGTAATTTGTGCAAAATTTGAAGAATCTAGTTCTATTAATTTCCCAGATAAACGAAACTTTGTATTTAATTAATATGGGAGGTACCAAGTCCCCCATTGAAAGTCCGCCCGTTATACTCTAATTGTTCAGATGAATGTCAAAGTTCTTCAAGTAAAATTCGAAGATTCTAGCTCTAATAGTTTCTCAGATATACGAATTTTTCTATTTAATTCATATGGCGGCTTCAAGTCCTCCCAGATGGAAGTCCGATCTTTTTCACCCAAAATGTTCAGACGAATATTAATATGGGATAGGCCCATATAAACCACCTACCCCAATATGACCCTCTTTTCGAAAATCCCTTTTTTGTCAATAAATTGTTAAAATATTTCTGAATTAATGTAAAAATTAATTTAAACGCTTTATTATTAATCAACATTTGTAACATAATCACTGGTGTAGGGCATCATATGGTCGGCCATGCCCAACTATAACTTTTTACTTGACTATTTATTTGTTTTATTTATTCATTGAAGTAGTTTGAATTATCTGAAAATATGCATTTATTTATATCCAGCAAATACAGATTTTCCTTATTTACCCGTTTTTTCCCTTATTATGTAATATATATTTCTAACAAATTAAGTAGATTAATCGAAAATGCTTATCCTTAAGAATAGACAAAATCAGTATTTACTCTCAAAAGTACTCATTTTGCACGTTTTTCACACATTTTACCCCCTTTTTGCCCCCTCCTAGTCCAAGTTCTGAAAAAAATATAGCCTATAACACTCTTCAAGTATAGATCTAAGCACACTTACAAAGAGATTTATAATATATATTAGGATTTATTGTATAAGGTAGTCTATTTGAATTTTGTATTTCACATTTTTTCATTACTCTGTGATTCATATTTTAAACTTTGAACAATAAACATTATTTACCCAGTGCACTTTGCTACCCTAAAAGGAATATGTATAAATAAAAATCCCTCTTAAAGATTTTGAAGATTCTAACTACAATAGTTTTCCAGATTTATAATATGTTACATATGAGAGATGTCAAGCAAATTATTGCAAGTTCGCCAGTTTCTATCTATCGCCAATTTCTATCTATCTATAAAAAATTTGAATAATAGAAGAATTTCCAAGATGCACGAAATTTTGTATTCAATTCATATATGTTGTGCCAAGCCACCCATTGAAAGTCCGCCCGTTATGCTCTAAATGTTCACATGAATTTCAAAGTTCTTCATGTAAAATTTGAAGATTCTAGCTCTAATAGTTTCTCAGATATACGAATTTTTCGATTTGAGCTTGAAGCCCCACATGAAAGTTCAAAATGTTCAGATGAATACTAAACTAATTTGTGCAAAATTTTATAAATCAAGTTCTATTAGCTTCCCAGATAAAAGAAATTTTATATTTAATACATATGGGAGGTGCCAAGTTCCCCATTGAAAGTCCGCCCGTTATGCTCTAAATGTTCACATGAATTTCAAAGTTCTTCATGTAAAATTTGAAGAATCTAGCTGTAATAGTTTCTCAGATATACGAATTTTTCTATTTGATTCATATGGGGGCTTCAAGACCCCCCAGATGAAAGTCCGCTTTTTTTCCTCCAAAATGTTCCGATGAATATTAAGTTCTTTGTGCAAAATTTGAAGAATTTAGTTCCTTTAGTTTTCCAGATAAATAATATGGGAGGTGCCGTTCCCCTCATGGGTAGTCCGCCAATTTATTGTCCAAAATGTTTAGATGGATGTTAAAGTGATTCATGCAAAATTTGAAGATTTTAACTGTAATAGTTTCCAAGATAAACGTATTTTTGTATTTAATTTTTATGGCAGGTGCCACGCCCCCTAATGCTAGACCGCCTACTTTTTGTCCTAAATAATTATATTGATACTAAAGTTGCTCCGACAAAATTTGAAGACTCTAACTGTTATATAATCTAATATATACGGATTTGATATTTTCTTAATATGGGCGTGGCTCCTCGCCCACTTGGAATTTCAAAATGAAAAGTAGCCTATTACCTATTCTAGACACACAGGAATACGCTGTGAAAATTTTAATAAAATCGGTTCAGCCGTTTACTAGTCTATAACGTTCAAACATACAAACAAACACACATTTATTTTTATATATATACTAGCTTTACCCAGTGTGCTTTGCTACCCTAAAAGCAGTATAAATAAAAACCCCACTTAACGATTTTGAAGATTCTAACTGCAATAGTTCTCTAGATTTACAATATGTTACATATTAGAGATGCCAAGCAAATTACTGAAAGTTCGCCAATTTCTATATATCTATGAAAAATTTTAATAATATAATAGTTTCCAAGATATACGAAATTTTGTATTTAATTCATTTATGTGGTGCCAAGCCCCCAATTGAAAGCTCGCCCGTTATTCTCTAAATGTTCACATGAATGTCAGAGTTTTTTATGTAAAATTTTAACATTCTAGCTCTAATAGTTTCTCAGATTTACAATTTTTCTATTTCATTCATGTGGGGGCTTCAAGCTCCCCAGATCAAAGTCCGATCTTTTTCCTCCAAAATATTCAGATGATTATTGAAGTAATTTCTACAAAATTTGAAGAATCTAGTTCTATTAGTTTCCCAGATAAACGAAATTTTATATTTAAGTCATATGGGAGTTGTCAAGTTTCCCATTGAAAGTCCGCCCGTTATACACTAACGGCTGTATTTATAAAAACTTATTTTAGGTTTATTAAACAATTTTAGGCAAAATTCAGGAAAATCGTATTTATAAACGTGAAATAGCTTAAAACACCTTCAATAAAACATTGACAATTACAAGAATTTTATTGTAGGCTCGACCCTTCTTTAAGCCAACAATAACTTGATTTTTAACAATTTTTTTCTCAGATGAAAATTTTTCCGGTAATTTTAGGTTGATTGCGAAAAGTAATTATGGTTTATTTTAAAAGAAAATTTTGAGGAAAAAACTCAAATCTAGGCATTATTGGATTAATGCATGAATATTTGAAAATATTCCAATTGTCCAGCACTATTTTTAGGCAATTTGGAAATGCCCGTCTATCAACCAAATGATGGACAAAATCATTTGATTTGGCTTTTTCAAAGTTTGTTGGTTAAATATAATGCCATAATTACTTTATGTAAATTATATTGATTAGTGTTATACTAATGCAAAATATATTCGCCGGCATTAAAATTAGTCAAATATCAAAGAAATTTATCAATATTTGCAAAAATTTATCAAAAATTACAAGGAAAATAAGTAAAAATAAGAAAATGTGTCATAGTGATGTATATTTTGTCGCAAAATATCCGTTATTCGGATACTTTTAATAATAATTAGAAATTATATGTTATATTTATACATCTGAACTAAATAGACATTTATTAAAGCCATATATATATTTATTTTTCTTAAAAGGTTGTTTTTATTGTCAAAAATCTATTATAAACAAAAATATGAAAATAAGAAAACCGAATCAACGAATATTTTATCCTAATTCTACGCAACACTAACACATAAAATGACAGCCATATTGTACAGTGCTGCCAACTTAAACATAAATCAGCACAATAGTTAATATACGTTTATTATTTGTTTATGAATATCACAATTTTATTAATGGTTTTTAAGGCTAAAGTGTGCTTTAACTATTGAGTGCATTAAAAGCAAAATAAGATTTTTTTATAAATACAAGCGTAATTGTTCAGATGAATGTCAAAGTTTTTCAAGTAAAATTTGAAGAATCTAGCTCTAATAGTTTCTCAGATATACAATTTTTCTATTTCACTCATGTGGGGGCTTTAAGCTCCCCAGATGAAAGTCCGCCTACTTTTTGTTCTAAATAATCATGTTGACACTACAGTAGCTCCGACAAAATTTGAGGACTCTAACGGTTATATTATCTCAAATGTACGGATTTAATATTTTCTAATATGGGCGTGGCACCTCGCCCACTTGAAATTTCAAAATGATTACCTATTCCAGACATACAGGAATACGCTGTGAAAATTTCAAGAAAATCGGTTCAGCAGTTTTGTAGTCTATAACGTTCAAACATACAAACAAACAAACACACATTCATTTTTATACCCTCCACCACCACCTTGGACCTTATGAAGTTCTGACTCGATTTAGCTATGTCCGTCTGTCCGTCCGTCTGTCTGTCTGTATAAAACATTCTCACGTTAACACGAAGCAACAAAAATTAACGAAATCCACCCAAAATATTTATTATTGTCCTAGGCAGTTTGGTATTGAAAATAAGCAAAATGGGTTCACACCGGGAAAATTTATGAATCAAAATTTGAAACAACCTCGAAAAAAATAAGCATTTTTTACACCTTCTGATGTAATTTTCTCGTAAACTATGCAAGATAATTCCATGAAAATGACCATATTCGTTTCTACAGAAGGGCTTGAGTCCTGCTGAAAATTGCCAGAATCGGTAAACAATTTCATATACCTCCCATACAAAAGTACATATTCCCGGAAAATGGGTTTTTTGTTAATAACATCCCTCACAATGTCGAAATCTTTACAAAATTTTACAAATTAAAATCTTATGTGAATAGAATTCATTCAGAGAAAAAATTTTCTGGATCGGTCCATAATTGGACATAGCTCCCATACAAGGTCCCCTCTCGAAAATAACTTAAACGCAAATAATTCATTACTAAATTAAGACTTCCATATAAAATTTGGTACAAGTATTGCTCTCACACACAGAAATATTATTGTGAAATTTTTGTTCCATCGATCCATAATTGGTTATAGCTCCCATACAAGGTCCCCTCCCGAAAATCACTTAAACGAGCATAACTCATTACTAAATTAAGATATCCATATAAAATTTGGTACTAGTATTACTCATATGCACGAAAATATTACTGTGAAATTTTTCTCCGAGCGGTCCATAATTGGTCATAGCTCCCATACAAGGTCCCCTCCCGAAAATCACTTAAACGCACATAACTCATTACAAAATTAAGATATCCACATATGCACGAAAATATTACTGTGAATTTTTTTCCGATCGGTCCATAATTGGTTATAGCTCCCATACAAGGTCCTCTTCCGAAAATCACTTAAACGCACATAACTAATTACTAAATTAAGATATTTACATAAAGTTTAGCACAAGCATTGCTCATATACAGACAAATATTACTGTGAATTTGTTTTCCTATCGGTCCATAATTGATCATAGCTCCCAAGGTCCCTTTCAGAAAAACACTTAAAGGCACATAACTCATTATCAAATAGTGATACCCATAAAACATTTGGCATAAATACTACTTTTGTACACAGAAATGTTATTTGAGCATTTTTTCATGATCGGTCCAACTTTGGTCATAGCTCCCATACAAGGTTCCTTCCCGAAAATCACTTAAACGCACATAACTCATTACAAAATATTGATATCCATATATTTAGCAAAAATATTGCTCTTATATACATAAATTAAACTATAAAATTGTTTTACGATCGGTCCATATTTGGTCATAGCTCTTATACTAGGTCCCCTCCAGAAAATCACTTAAATGCACAATATTCATTACCAAATAATGATATAGATACAGAATTTTGAAATTTTGTCTTTATATACATAATTGGTCATAGCTCCCATACAAGGTCCTTTTACGAAAATCTCTTAAACGCACATTACTCATTACCAAATAAAGCTATTGATAAAAAATTTGGCCCAAATATTAATTTTGTATACAAAAATTCTATTTCAAGATTTTTTCACGATCGGTTCATAACATGGGTGCGGTCGGTCCCATACAAGGTTCCCTTCAGAAAATCACTTAAACACACATTACTTATTACTAAATTACGATATAGATACAAAATTTGACTGAAATATAGCTTTTATGAACAGAAATTTTGCTTAAAGAATTTTTTACGATCGGTCTATAATTGGTCATATCTCCCATACTATGTCCTGCCCCTAAAAGCGATTTAACCGTATTTAACTAGTTGCATTATCAATTTGTGTAGAACAAAATTATATATATTTATTTTGAAAATCCTTAAATCTTTTACACACATGCATACATGCAAATTACTAAATATCGCTAAGCGCTATAAAAATATAAACAAAATGGTGTTTGTAATGTTCAATAAATCATGGAATTGTAATAGATTTAAACTGTTTAAATCTTTGTATTTTTTCTATTCAAGACATGAGAAAACTTATTTCTTCAAATATTTGATCAATTAGAAAAGTATTAATATATGTATAAGTAGCTGGTGGAGGGTACTTAAGATTCGGCTCAGCCGAATATAGCACTCTGACTTGTTATACATATAGATGATTCAATGGATATTTATAAAAACTCTCCGATACATTTACAAACTTATTAAAACAATCGCTAAACTTAAATGGTGAATGGATTGTTGGATTATCAGATATGTATTTCATTTACATTATTGAATAAACAAAATATTATAAAACGTAAAAAGCGAAATATTTCAAATTTAGACTATCTAATTTTTAGATAACTTGGCAACATTTTTGTTTTCGTATTGAGAGTACTAACATTTATGCATATGTCGAACTAATTTGTATAAGTCCAGAAAAATTTATATTAATAGGCCAGTTCGAAAACATGTTAATAGAATGATTTATCTATACACAGAACATACTCATGGCGAATTTTATCCATATATAATCATTTAACAACGAATAAGGTTGTATTAAGTGCTTTACTGGGAGCCAATACAACTTATGGGCCGATCCGGAAAAATTTTGTAGAATGATTCATATGTACACAGAACATATTTGTGTCGAATTTTATTAAGATATCTTTATTTGATAACTAGCTACGCGTACCCGGCGTTGCCCGGGTTTCTCCCAAAATAAATATCTGTAATGACTATACTTTTTTTAATAGATGTCAAAATTTTGCTTATAACGATAAAATAGTTATTATATTTTTCTGCATTTTGTTTAATACTTTAAGTCAGTTTCTGGACAAAAATGTCCCTTAAAAAATTACAAATTGAAAATGAGCTTTAATTAGGAAATTTTGACTAATTTTTAGAAACATTTAGGAAAGTTTTTTTGAGAAATTATACTTAAATCAGCATTCTCAATCACTGGTAGGGAACTAAGAACACTTTCAAATTAGTTGTTTTTTTTTTAAAGAACTGTTTAGTTTAAATTCGGTCACACTGTACTTTGAATTGTAGTGCCCCTGGTGTATAGAGACAAAAGGCTTCGGGGCATTTTATTAACTACAAAAATACGTACCATTAACCGTACAAAATTTCAAGCGATTTTCTTTCTATTTGAAAAAGTACAGGCAATTGAAGAAACTCTGAAACGATTATGAAACATTCTGCAAAAAATTATGAAAAAAATGGAAGATTTCAAATTCCTTTAAAAATAACAATATTAAGTTTTTTTCTGTTCTAAAAAATATGAAGAATTCTTGAATCTTGACAGAGAAAACAAAACAACTTTTAATTCGACAAACAATTTTAAGTAGTTTATTAAAGAGTAAATTGTTTCATCATTGTTTCTCAAAAATACATCCATTTTTACAAAAGTATGTTTAAACATATTCGGTTGTATTCATAAAAAGTTAATTTAGGTTTATTAAACATTATTAAGCAAAATCCACGAAAATGGTATTCATAAACGTCAAATAGCTTAAAGTACCTTCAATAAACCAATGACAAATAGAAAAAATTTATTGTACGCTCGACCCTACTTTAAGCCAACAATAAGTTGAATTCTTACAAATTTTGTCTCTGATTAAGTTTTTTCATTAATTTTAGGTTTAGACGAAAACTAATCATGTTTTATTCTGAAATGAAATCTAAAAATTATAATTTTAACGTTTACAAATTTGTAAATAAAATTCCAGATAAATTTTAAAAGTTTCTATTTTGGTGAAAAAACCAAAATCTAGGCATTATTGGAATAATAGATGAATATTTGACAGTATTCCAGTTGGTCAATACTATTTTTGGCAATTTGGAAATGCCCGCCTGTCAATCAAATCATGGCCACAATCATTTTACTTGTCTTTTTCATAGTTTATTCGCTAAATATAAAGCCATGAAGTAATTAAGAGTGTAAATTATATTGATTAGTGTTCTATCAATGCAAAATAGTCTTTTATCAAAGAAATTTATCAGTATTTGCAAAATTTTTAAAAATTGCTATAAAAATAAGTAAAAATTACAAAATTAAGATATCCACATATGCACGAAAATATTACTGTGAATTTTTTTCCGATCGGTCCATAATTGGTTATAGCTCCCATACAAGGTCCTCTTCCGAAAATCACTTAAACGCACATAACTAATTACTAAATTAAGATATTTACATAAAGTTTAGCACAAGCATTGCTCATATACAGACAAATATTACTGTGAATTTGTTTTCCTATCGGTCCATAATTGATCATAGCTCCCAAGGTCCCTTTCAGAAAAACACTTAAAGGCACATAACTCATTATCAAATAGTGATACCCATAAAACATTTGGCATAAATACTACTTTTGTACACAGAAATGTTATTTGAGCATTTTTTCATGATCGGTCCAACTTTGGTCATAGCTCCCATACAAGGTTCCTTCCCGAAAATCACTTAAACGCACATAACTCATTACAAAATATTGATATCCATATATTTAGCAAAAATATTGCTCTTATATACATAAATTAAACTATAAAATTGTTTTACGATCGGTCCATATTTGGTCATAGCTCTTATACTAGGTCCCCTCCAGAAAATCACTTAAATGCACAATATTCATTACCAAATAATGATATAGATACAGAATTTTGAAATTTTGTCTTTATATACATAATTGGTCATAGCTCCCATACAAGGTCCTTTTACGAAAATCTCTTAAACGCACATTACTCATTACCAAATAAAGCTATTGATAAAAAATTTGGCCCAAATATTAATTTTGTATACAAAAATTCTATTTCAAGATTTTTTCACGATCGGTTCATAACATGGGTGCGGTCGGTCCCATACAAGGTTCCCTTCAGAAAATCACTTAAACACACATTACTTATTACTAAATTACGATATAGATACAAAATTTGACTGAAATATAGCTTTTATGAACAGAAATTTTGCTTAAAGAATTTTTTACGATCGGTCTATAATTGGTCATATCTCCCATACTATGTCCTGCCCCTAAAAGCGATTTAACCGTATTTAACTAGTTGCATTATCAATTTGTGTAGAACAAAATGATATATATTTATTTTGAAAATCCTTAAATCTTTTACACACATGCATACATGCAAATTACTAAATATCGCTAAGCGCTATAAAAATATAAAGAAAATGGTGTTTGTAATGTTCAATAAATCATGGAATTGTAATAGATTTAAACTGTTTAAATCTTTGTATTTTTTCTATTCAAGACATGAGAAAACTTATTTCTTCAAATATTTGATCAATTAGAAAAGTATTAATATATGTATAAGTAGCTGGTGGAGGGTACTTAAGATTCGGCTCAGCCGAATATAGCACTCTGACTTGTTATACATATAGATGATTCAATGGATATTTATAAAAACTCTCCGATACATTTACAAACTTATTAAAACAATCGCTAAACTTAAATGGTGAATGGATTGTTGGATTATCAGATATGTATTTCATTTACATTATTGAATAAACAAAATATTATAAAACGTAAAAAGCGAAATATTTCAAATTTAGACTATCTAATTTTTAGATAACTTGGCAACATTTTTGTTTTCGTATTGAGAGTACTAACATTTATGCATATGTCGAACTAATTTGTATAAGTCCAGAAAAATTTATATTAATAGGCCAGTTCGAAAACATGTTAATAGAATGATTTATCTATACACAGAACATACTCATGGCGAATTTTATCCATATATAATCATTTAACAACGAATAAGGTTGTATTAAGTGCTTTACTGGGAGCCAATACAACTTATGGGCCGATCCGGAAAAATTTTGTAGAATGATTCATATGTACACAGAACATATTTGTGTCGAATTTTATTAAGATATCTTTATTTGATAACTAGCTACGCGTACCCGGCGTTGCCCGGGTTTCTCCCAAAATAAATATCTGTAATGACTATACTTTTTTTAATAGATGTCAAAATTTTGCTTATAACGATAAAATAGTTATTATATTTTTCTGCATTTTGTTTAATACTTTAAGTCAGTTTCTGGACAAAAATGTCCCTTAAAAAATTACAAATTGAAAATGAGCTTTAATTAGGAAATTTTGACTAATTTTTAGAAACATTTAGGAAAGTTTTTTTGAGAAATTATACTTAAATCAGCATTCTCAATCACTGGTAGGGAACTAAGAACACTTTCAAATTAGTTGTTTTTTTTTTAAAGAACTGTTTAGTTTAAATTCGGTCACACTGTACTTTGAATTGTAGTGCCCCTGGTGTATAGAGACAAAAGGCTTCGGGGCATTTTATTAACTACAAAAATACGTACCATTAACCGTACAAAATTTCAAGCGATTTTCTTTCTATTTGAAAAAGTACAGGCAATTGAAGAAACTCTGAAACGATTATGAAACATTCTGCAAAAAATTATGAAAAAAATGGAAGATTTCAAATTCCTTTAAAAATAACAATATTAAGTTTTTTTCTGTTCTAAAAAATATGAAGAATTCTTGAATCTTGACAGAGAAAACAAAACAACTTTTAATTCGACAAACAATTTTAAGTAGTTTATTAAAGAGTAAATTGTTTCATCATTGTTTCTCAAAAATACATCCATTTTTACAAAAGTATGTCTAAACATATTCGGTTGTATTCATAAAAAGTTAATTTAGGTTTATTAAACATTATTAAGCAAAATCCACGAAAATGGTATTCATAAACGTCAAATAGCTTAAAGTACCTTCAATAAACCAATGACAAATAGAAAAAATTTATTGTACGCTCGACCCTACTTTAAGCCAACAATAAGTTGAATTCTTACAAATTTTGTCTCTGATTAAGTTTTTTCATTAATTTTAGGTTTAGACGAAAACTAATCATGTTTTATTCTGAAATGAAATCTAAAAATTATAATTTTAACGTTTACAAATTTGTAAATAAAATTCCAGATAAATTTTAAAAGTTTCTATTTTGGTGAAAAAACCAAAATCTAGGCATTATTGGAATAATAGATGAATATTTGACAGTATTCCAGTTGGTCAATACTATTTTTGGCAATTTGGAAATGCCCGCCTGTCAATCAAATCATGGCCACAATCATTTTACTTGTCTTTTTCATAGTTTATTCGCTAAATATAAAGCCATGAAGTAATTAAGAGTGTAAATTATATTGATTAGTGTTCTATCAATGCAAAATAGTCTTTTATCAAAGAAATTTATCAGTATTTGCAAAATTTTTAAAAATTGCTATAAAAATAAGTAAAAATTACAAAATTAAGATATCCACATATGCACGAAAATATTACTGTGAATTTTTTTCCGATCGGTCCATAATTGGTTATAGCTCCCATACAAGGTCCTCTTCCGAAAATCACTTAAACGCACATAACTAATTACTAAATTAAGATATTTACATAAAGTTTAGCACAAGCATTGCTCATATACAGACAAATATTACTGTGAATTTGTTTTCCTATCGGTCCATAATTGATCATAGCTCCCAAGGTCCCTTTCAGAAAAACACTTAAAGGCACATAACTCATTATCAAATAGTGATACCCATAAAACATTTGGCATAAATACTACTTTTGTACACAGAAATGTTATTTGAGCATTTTTTCATGATCGGTCCAACTTTGGTCATAGCTCCCATACAAGGTTCCTTCCCGAAAATCACTTAAACGCACATAACTCATTACAAAATATTGATATCCATATATTTAGCAAAAATATTGCTCTTATATACATAAATTAAACTATAAAATTGTTTTACGATCGGTCCATATTTGGTCATAGCTCTTATACTAGGTCCCCTCCAGAAAATCACTTAAATGCACAATATTCATTACCAAATAATGATATAGATACAGAATTTTGAAATTTTGTCTTTTTATACATAATTACTCATTACCAAATAAAGCTATTGATAAAAAATTTGGCCCAAATATTTATTTTGTATACAAAAATTCTATTTCAAGATTTTTTCACGATCGGTTCATAACATGGGTGCGGTCGGTCCCATACAAGGTTCCCTTCAGAAAATCACTTAAACACACATTACTTATTACTAAATTACGATATAGATACAAAATTTGACTGAAATATAGCTTTTATGAACAGAAATTTTGCTTAAAGAATTTTTTACGATCGGTCTATAATTGGTCATATCTCCCATACTATGTCCTGCCCCTAAAAGCGATTTAACCGTATTTAACTAGTTGCATTATCAATTTGTGTAGAACAAAATGATATATATTTATTTTGAAAATCCTTAAATCTTTTACACACATGCATACATGCAAATTACTAAATATCGCTAAGCGCTATAAAAATATAAAGAAAATGGTGTTTGTAATGTTCAATAAATCATGGAATTGTAATAGATTTAAACTGTTTAAATCTTTGTATTTTTTCTATTCAAGACATGAGAAAACTTATTTCTTCAAATATTTGATCAATTAGAAAAGTATTAATATATGTATAAGTAGCTGGTGGAGGGTACTTAAGATTCGGCTCAGCCGAATATAGCACTCTGACTTGTTATACATATAGATGATTCAATGGATATTTATAAAAACTCTCCGATACATTTACAAACTTATTAAAACAATCGCTAAACTTAAATGGTGAATGGATTGTTGGATTATCAGATATGTATTTCATTTACATTATTGAATAAACAAAATATTATAAAACGTAAAAAGCGAAATATTTCAAATTTAGACTATCTAATTTTTAGATAACTTGGCAACATTTTTGTTTTCGTATTGAGAGTACTAACATTTATGCATATGTCGAACTAATTTGTATAAGTCCAGAAAAATTTATATTAATAGGCCAGTTCGAAAACATGTTAATAAAATGATTTATCTATACACAGAACATACTCATGGCGAATTTTATCCATATATAATCATTTAACAACGAATAAGGTTGTATTAAGTGCTTTACTGGGAGCCAATACAACTTATGGGCCGATCCGGAAAAATTTTGTAGAATGATTCATATGTACACAGAACATATTTGTGTCGAATTTTATTAAGATATCTTTATTTGATAACTAGCTACGCGTACCCGGCGTTGCCCGGGTTTCTCCCAAAATAAATATCTGTAATGACTATACTTTTTTTAATAGATGTCAAAATTTTGCTTATAACGATAAAATAGTTATT
The DNA here is from genome assembly GCF_015586225.1 of Lucilia sericata. NCBI lineage: Eukaryota > Metazoa > Arthropoda > Insecta > Diptera > Calliphoridae > Lucilia > Lucilia sericata. The sequence goes on along the minus strand of NW_023994406.1, from coordinate 155,553 downwards.
ATATTTTTCTGCATTTTGTTTAATACTTTAAGTCAGTTTCTGGACAAAAATGTCCCTTAAAAAATTACAAATTGAAAATGAGCTTTAATTAGGAAATTTTGACTAATTTTTAGAAACATTTAGGAAAGTTTTTTTGAGAAATTATACTTAAATCAGCATTCTCAATCACTGGTAGGGAACTAAGAACACTTTCAAATTAGTTGTTTTTTTTTTAAAGAACTGTTTAGTTTAAATTCGGTCACACTGTACTTTGAATTGTAGTGCCCCTGGTGTATAGAGACAAAAGGCTTCGGGGCATTTTATTAACTACAAAAATACGTACCATTAACCGTACAAAATTTCAAGCGATTTTCTTTCTATTTGAAAAAGTACAGGCAATTGAAGAAACTCTGAAACGATTATGAAACATTCTGCAAAAAATTATGAAAAAAATGGAAGATTTCAAATTCCTTTAAAAATAACAATATTAAGTTTTTTTCTGTTCTAAAAAATATGAAGAATTCTTGAATCTTGACAGAGAAAACAAAACAACTTTTAATTCGACAAACAATTTTAAGTAGTTTATTAAAGAGTAAATTGTTTCATCATTGTTTCTCAAAAATACATCCATTTTTACAAAAGTATGTCTAAACATATTCGGTTGTATTCATAAAAAGTTAATTTAGGTTTATTAAACATTATTAAGCAAAATCCACGAAAATGGTATTCATAAACGTCAAATAGCTTAAAGTACCTTCAATAAACCAATGACAAATAGAAAAAATTTATTGTACGCTCGACCCTACTTTAAGCCAACAATAAGTTGAATTCTTACAAATTTTGTCTCTGATTAAGTTTTTTCATTAATTTTAGGTTTAGACGAAAACTAATCATGTTTTATTCTGAAATGAAATCTAAAAATTATAATTTTAACGTTTACAAATTTGTAAATAAAATTCCAGATAAATTTTAAAAGTTTCTATTTTGGTGAAAAAACCAAAATCTAGGCATTATTGGAATAATAGATGAATATTTGACAGTATTCCAGTTGGTCAATACTATTTTTGGCAATTTGGAAATGCCCCGCCTGTCAATCAAATCATGGCCACAATCATTTTACTTGTCTTTTTCATAGTTTATTCGCTAAATATAAAGCCATGAAGTAATTAAGAGTGTAAATTATATTGATTAGTGTTCTATCAATGCAAAATAGTCTTTTATCAAAGAAATTTATCAGTATTTGCAAAATTTTTAAAAATTGCTATAAAAATAAGTAAAAATTACAAAATTAAGATATCCACATATGCACGAAAATATTACTGTGAATTTTTTTCCGATCGGTCCATAATTGGTTATAGCTCCCATACAAGGTCCTCTTCCGAAAATCACTTAAACGCACATAACTAATTACTAAATTAAGATATTTACATAAAGTTTAGCACAAGCATTGCTCATATACAGACAAATATTACTGTGAATTTGTTTTCCTATCGGTCCATAATTGATCATAGCTCCCAAGGTCCCTTTCAGAAAAACACTTAAAGGCACATAACTCATTATCAAATAGTGATACCCATAAAACATTTGGCATAAATACTACTTTTGTACACAGAAATGTTATTTGAGCATTTTTTCATGATCGGTCCAACTTTGGTCATAGCTCCCATACAAGGTTCCTTCCCGAAAATCACTTAAACGCACATAACTCATTACAAAATATTGATATCCATATATTTAGCAAAAATATTGCTCTTATATACATAAATTAAACTATAAAATTGTTTTACGATCGGTCCATATTTGGTCATAGCTCTTATACTAGGTCCCCTCCAGAAAATCACTTAAATGCACAATATTCATTACCAAATAATGATATAGATACAGAATTTTGAAATTTTGTCTTTATATACATAATTGGTCATAGCTCCCATACAAGGTCCTTTTACGAAAATCTCTTAAACGCACATTACTCATTACCAAATAAAGCTATTGATAAAAAATTTGGCCCAAATATTAATTTTGTATACAAAAATTCTATTTCAAGATTTTTTCACGATCGGTTCATAACATGGGTGCGGTCGGTCCCATACAAGGTTCCCTTCAGAAAATCACTTAAACACACATTACTTATTACTAAATTACGATATAGATACAAAATTTGACTGAAATATAGCTTTTATGAACAGAAATTTTGCTTAAAGAATTTTTTACGATCGGTCTATAATTGGTCATATCTCCCATACTATGTCCTGCCCCTAAAAGCGATTTAACCGTATTTAACTAGTTGCATTATCAATTTGTGTAGAACAAAATGATATATATTTATTTTGAAAATCCTTAAATCTTTTACACACATGCATACATGCAAATTACTAAATATCGCTAAGCGCTATAAAAATATAAAGAAAATGGTGTTTGTAATGTTCAATAAATCATGGAATTGTAATAGATTTAAACTGTTTAAATCTTTGTATTTTTTCTATTCAAGACATGAGAAAACTTATTTCTTCAAATATTTGATCAATTAGAAAAGTATTAATATATGTATAAGTAGCTGGTGGAGGGTACTTAAGATTCGGCTCAGCCGAATATAGCACTCTGACTTGTTATACATATAGATGATTCAATGGATATTTATAAAAACTCTCCGATACATTTACAAACTTATTAAAACAATCGCTAAACTTAAATGGTGAATGGATTGTTGGATTATCAGATATGTATTTCATTTACATTATTGAATAAACAAAATATTATAAAACGTAAAAAGCGAAATATTTCAAATTTAGACTATCTAATTTTTAGATAACTTGGCAACATTTTTGTTTTCGTATTGAGAGTACTAACATTTATGCATATGTCGAACTAATTTGTATAAGTCCAGAAAAATTTATATTAATAGGCCAGTTCGAAAACATGTTAATAAAATGATTTATCTATACACAGAACATACTCATGGCGAATTTTATCCATATATAATCATTTAACAACGAATAAGGTTGTATTAAGTGCTTTACTGGGAGCCAATACAACTTATGGGCCGATCCGGAAAAATTTTGTAGAATGATTCATATGTACACAGAACATATTTGTGTCGAATTTTATTAAGATATCTTTATTTGATAACTAGCTACGCGTACCCGGCGTTGCCCGGGTTTCTCCCAAAATAAATATCTGTAATGACTATACTTTTTTTAATAGATGTCAAAATTTTGCTTATAACGATAAAATAGTTATTATATTTTTCTGCATTTTGTTTAATACTTTAAGTCAGTTTCTGGACAAAAATGTCCCTTAAAAAATTACAAATTGAAAATGAGCTTTAATTAGGAAATTTTGACTAATTTTTAGAAACATTTAGGAAAGTTTTTTTGAGAAATTATACTTAAATCAGCATTCTCAATCACTGGTAGGGAACTAAGAACACTTTCAAATTAGTTGTTTTTTTTTTTAAGAACTGTTTAGTTTAAATTCGGTCACACTGTACTTTGAATTGTAGTGCCCCTGGTGTATAGAGACAAAAGGCTTCGGGGCATTTTATTAACTACAAAAATACGTACCATTAACCGTACAAAATTTCAAGCGATTTTCTTTCTATTTGAAAAAGTACAGGCAATTGAAGAAACTCTGAAACGATTATGAAACATTCTGCAAAAAATTATGAAAAAAATGGAAGATTTCAAATTCCTTTAAAAATAACAATATTAAGTTTTTTTCTGTTCTAAAAAATATGAAGAATTCTTGAATCTTGACAGAGAAAACAAAACAACTTTTAATTCGACAAACAATTTTAAGTAGTTTATTAAAGAGTAAATTGTTTCATCATTGTTTCTCAAAAATACATCCATTTTTACAAAAGTATGTTTAAACATATTCGGTTGTATTCATAAAAAGTTAATTTAGGTTTATTAAACATTATTAAGCAAAATCCACGAAAATGGTATTCATAAACGTCAAATAGCTTAAAGTACCTTCAATAAACCAATGACAAATAGAAAAAATTTATTGTACGCTCGACCCTACTTTAAGCCAACAATAAGTTGAATTCTTACAAATTTTGTCTCTGATTAAGTTTTTTCATTAATTTTAGGTTTAGACGAAAACTAATCATGTTTTATTCTGAAATGAAATCTAAAAATTATAATTTTAACGTTTACAAATTTGTAAATAAAATTCCAGATAAATTTTAAAAGTTTCTATTTGGTGAAAAAACCAAAATCTAGGCATTATTGGAATAATAGATGAATATTTGACAGTATTCCAGTTGGTCAATACTATTTTTGGCAATTTGGAAATGCCCGCCTGTCAATCAAATCATGGCCACAATCATTATACCCTACACCACTTTAGTGGGGAGGGTATATTGGATTTGTGCTGATGTTTGTAACATACAAAAATATTCGTCCTAGACCCACCTTAAAGTATACCAATCGGCTTAGAATCGTTTTTTGAGTCGATTAAGCTATGTCCGTCCGTCCGTCCGTCTGGCTGGCTGGCTGGCTGGCTGGCTGTCCATGTAAACCTTGTGCGCAAGGTACAGGTCGCAATTTTCAAGATAATTAGATGAAATTTGGCACGCACGTTTTATTTGACCTAAGGACGAAGCCTATTGAAAATGGTTAAAATCGGTCCATTATTTCACCTAGCCCCCATAGAACAGAACCCCCCGAAAAGGGCTTCTGGGCTCATAATTATGTTAAATATACAGATATATCGGTAAAATACGGCACAACTAAGTTTTATAGAAGTCTTGATGACCCTGCCAAATTTCATAAAGATCGGGCCACATTTGACCCTAGCTCCCATACAAAGTCCCCTTCAGAAAATTACTTGAATGTCCCAAATTAGCTTATAAACACAAATATCGCGATGAAATTCAGCACAATAAAATATTATGTCAATATAAATATATTCACAAAATTTTATAGGGCTTGGTCCATATTTGCCCCTAGCCCCCATATAAAGCCTCTTTCAGAAAATTAGTTTTTCATCCATAAATTGCTTAAATGTATCGGAACAAGGGAATATTGAAGATAAATGCTTTATTATGAAAAATAAATCACATTTAATATTCATAACTGGTGTAGGGTATCATATGGTCGGCCCCGCCCGACTATAATTTCTTACTTGTTTTACTTGTCTTTTTCATAGTTTATTCGCTAAATATAAAGCCATGAAGTAATTAAGAGTGTAAATTATATTGATTAGTGTTCTATCAATGCAAAATAGTCTTTTATCAAAGAAATTTATCAGTATTTGCAAAATTTTTAAAAATTGCTATAAAAATAAGTAAAAATAACAAAATGTGCATAGTGATGTTTATTTTGTCACAAAATATTCGTTATTCGAATACTTTTAATTATAATTAAAAATATATATGTTATATTCATTCATCTGAACTAAATATATATTTATTGTAGCCATGTATACATTTATTTTTCTTAAAAGTTCGTTCTTATTTTAAAAAATGTGTTATAACCAAAAATATAAAATTAAGAAAACCGACTCAACGAATATTTTATCCTAATTGTTCGCAACACTAACACAGAAAATGACAGCCAAATTGTACAGTGCTGCCAAGTTAAACAATAAACAGCACAATAGTTAATGTAGGTTTATTATTTGTTTATGAATACCACAATTTTATTAATGGCTTTTAAGTCTAAAGTGTACTTTAACTATTGTGTGATTTAAATCTAAAAAAAGCATTTTTTATGAATACAACTGATTATTTTTACACCCTCCACCACCATTAGTGGTGATAGAGGGTATATATAACTTTGTCATTCCGTGTGTAACACCAAGAAATATTCATCTGAGACCCAACAAAGTATATATATTCTTGGACCTTATGAAATTCTGAGTCGATTTAGCTATGTCCGTCCGTCTGTCTGTCTGTCTGTATAAAACATTCTCACGTTAACACGAAGCAACAAAAATTAACGAAATTCACCCAAAATATTTATTATTGTCCTAGGCAGTTTGGTATTGAAAATAAGCAAAATCGGTTCACACCGGGAAAAGTTATGAATCAAAATTTGAAATAAACTCGAAAAAAATAAGCATTTTTTACACATTCTGATGTAATTTTCTCGAAAACTATGCAAGATAATTCCATGAAAATCACCATACATTCGTTTCTACACAAGGGCTTGAGTCCTGCTGAAAATTGCCAGAATCGGTCAACAATTTCATATACCTCCCATACAAAAGTACATATTCCCGGAAAATGGGTTTTTGTTAATAACTTCCCTCACAATGTCGAAATCTTTACAAAATTTTACAAATTACAATCTTATGTGAATAGAATTCATTCGGAGAAAAAATTTTCTGGATCAGTCCATAATTGGACATAGCTCCCATACAAGGTCCCCTCCCGAAAATAACTTAAACGCAAATAATTCATTACTAAATTAAGACATCCATATAAAATTTGGTACAAGTATTGCTCTCACATATAGAAATATTATTGTGAAATTTTTGTTCCATCGATCCATAATTGTTTATAGCTCCCATACAAGGTCCCCTCCCGAAAATCACTTAAACGCGCATAACTCATTACTAAATTAAGATATCCATATAAAATTTGGTATAAGTATGCTCATACGCAAGGAAATTTTACTGTGAAAGTTTTTTCTGATCGGTTCATAATTGGACATAGCTCCCATACAAGGTCCACTCCCGAAAATCACTTAAACGCGCATAACTCACTACTAAATTAAGATATCCATATAAAATTTGGTACTAGTATTACTCATATGCACGAAAATATTACTGTGAAATTTTTCTCCGAGCGGTCCATAATTGGTCATAGCTCCCACACAAGGTCCCCTCCAGAAAATCACTTAAACGCACATAACTCATTACAAAATTAAGATATCCACATATGCACGAAAATATTACTGTGAATTTTTTTTCCGATCGGTCCATAATTGGTTATAGCTACCATACAAGGTCCCCTTCCGAAAATCACTTAAACACACATAACTAATTACTAAATTAAGATATTTACATAAAGTTTAGCACAAGCATTGCTCATGTACAGACAAATATTACTGTGAATTTGTTTTTCTATCGGTCCATAATTGATCATAGCTCCCAAGGTCCCTTTCAGAAAAACACTTAAAGGCACATAACTCATTATCAAATAGTGATACCCATAAAACATTTGGCATAAATACTACTTTTGTACACAGAAATGTTATTTGAGCATTTTTTCATGATCGGTCCAACTTTGGTCATAGCTCCCATACAAGGTTCCCTCCCGAAAATCACTTAAACGCACATAACTCATTACAAAATATTGATATCCATACATTTAGCAAAAATATTGCTCTTATATACATAAATTAAACAATAAAATTGTTTTACGATCGGTCCATATTTGGTCATAGCTCTTATACTAGGTCCCCTCCAGAAAATCACTTAAATGCACAATATTCATTACCAAATAATGATATAGATACAGAATTTTGAAATTTTGTCTTTATATACATAATTGGTCATAGCTCCCATACAAGGTCCTTTTACGAAAATCTCTTAAACGCACATTACTCATTACCAAATAAAGCTATTGATAAAAAATTTGGCCCAAATATTAATTTTGTATACAAAAATTCTATTTCAAGATTTTTTCACGATCGGTTCATAACAAGGGTGCGGTCGGTCCCATACAAGGTTCCCTTCATAAAATCACTTAAACACACATTACTTATTACTAAATTACGATATAGATACAAAATTTGACTGAAATATAGCTTTTATGAACAGAAATTTTGCTTAAAGAATTTTTTACGATCGGTCTATAATTGGTCATATCTCCCATACTATGTCCTGCCCCTAAAAGCGCTTTAACCGTATTTAACTAGTTGCATTATCAATTTGTGTAGAACAAAATTATATATATTTATTTTGAAAATCCTTAAATCTTTTACACACATGCATACATGCAAATTACTAAATATCGCTAAGCGCTAAACAAATATAAAGAAAATGGTGTTTGTAATGTTCAATAAATCATGGAATTGTAATAGATTTAAGCTGTTTAAATCTTTGTATTTTTTCTATTCAAGACATGAGAAAACTTATTTCTTCAAATATTTGATCAATTAGAAAAGTATTAATATATGTATAAGTAGCTGGTGGAGGGTACTTAAGATTCGGCTCAGCCGAATATAGCACTCTGACTTGTTATACATATAGATGATTCAATGGATATTTATAAAAACTCTCCGATACATTTACAAACTTATTAAAACAATCGCTAAACTTAAATGGTGAATGGATTGTTGGATTATCAGATATGTATTTCATTTACATTATTGAATAAACAAAATATTATAAAACGTAAAAAGCGAAATATTTCAAATTTAGACTATCTAATTTTTAGATAACTTGGCAACATTTTTGTTTTCGTATTGAGAGTACTAACATTTATGCATATGTCGAACTAATTTGTATAAGTCCAGAAAAATTTATATTAATAGGCCAGTTCGAAAACATGTTAATAGAATGATTTATCTATACACAGAACACACTCATGGCGAATTTTATCCATATATAATCATTTAACAACGAATAAGGTTGTATTAAGTGCTTTACTGGGAGCCAATACAACTTATGGGCCGATCCGGAAAAATTTTGTAGAATGATTCATATGTACACAGAACATATTTGTGTCGAATTTTATTAAGATATCTTTATTTGATAACTAGCTACGCGTACCCGGCGTTGCCCGGGTTTCTCCCAAAATAAATATCTGTAATGACTATACTTTTTTTAATAGATGTCAAAATTTTGCTTATAACGATAAAATAGTTATTATATTTTTCTGCATTTTGTTTAATACTTTAAGTCAGTTTCTGGACAAAAATGTCCCTTAAAAAATTACAAATTGAAAATGAGCTTTAATTAGGAAATTTTGACTAATTTTTAGAAACATTTAGGAAAGTTTTTTTGAGAAATTATACTTAAATCAGCATTCTCAATCACTGGTAGGGAACTAAGAACACTTTCAAATTAGTTGTTTTTTTTTTAAAGAACTGTTTAGTTTAAATTCGGTCACACTGTACTTTGAATTGTAGTGCCCCTGGTGTATAGAGACAAAAGGCTTCGGGGCATTTTATTAACTACAAAAATACGTACCATTAACCGTACAAAATTTCAAGCGATTTTCTTTCTATTTGAAAAAGTACAGGCAATTGAAGAAACTCTGAAACGATTATGAAACATTCTGCAAAAAATTATGAAAAAAATGGAAGATTTCAAATTCCTTTAAAAATAACAATATTAAGTTTTTTTCTGTTCTAAAAAATATGAAGAATTCTTGAATCTTGACAGAGAAAACAAAACAACTTTTAATTCGACAAACAATTTTAAGTAGTTTATTAAAGAGTAAATTGTTTCATCATTGTTTCTCAAAAATACATCCATTTTTACAAAAGTATGTTTAAACATATTCGGTTGTATTCATAAAAAGTTAATTTAGGTTTATTAAACATTATTAAGCAAAATCCACGAAAATGGTATTCATAAACGTCAAATAGCTTAAAGTACCTTCAATAAACCAATGACAAATAGAAAAAATTTATTGTACGCTCGACCCTACTTTAAGCCAACAATAAGTTGAATTCTTACAAATTTTGTCTCTGATTAAGTTTTTTCATTAATTTTAGGTTTAGACGAAAACTAATCATGTTTTATTCTGAAATGAAATCTAAAAATTATAATTTTAACGTTTACAAATTTGTAAATAAAATTCCAGATAAATTTTAAAAGTTTCTATTTTGGTGAAAAAACCAAAATCTAGGCATTATTGGAATAATAGATGAATATTTGACAGTATTCCAGTTGGTCAATACTATTTTTGGCAATTTGGAAATGCCCGCCTGTCAATCAAATCATGGCCACAATCATTTTACTTGTCTTTTTCATAGTTTATTCGCTAAATATAAAGCCATGAAGTAATTAAGAGTGTAAATTATATTGATTAGTGTTCTATCAATGCAAAATAGTCTTTTATCAAAGAAATTTATCAGTATTTGCAAAATTTTTAAAAATTGCTATAAAAATAAGTAAAAATAACAAAATGTGCATAGTGATGTTTATTTTGTCACAAAATATTCGTTATTCGAATACTTTTAATTATAATTAAAAATATATATGTTATATTCATTCATCTGAACTAAATATATATTTATTGTAGCCATGTATACATTTATTTTTCTTAAAAGTTCGTTCTTATTTTAAAAAATGTGTTATAACCAAAAATATAAAATTAAGAAAACCGACTCAACGAATATTTTATCCTAATTGTTCGCAACACTAACACAGAAAATGACAGCCAAATTGTACAGTGCTGCCAAGTTAAACAATAAACAGCACAATAGTTAATGTAGGTTTATTATTTGTTTATGAATACCACAATTTTATTAATGGCTTTTAAGTCTAAAGTGTACTTTAACTATTGTGTGATTTAAATCTAAAAAAAGCATTTTTTATGAATACAACTGATTATTTTTACACCCTCCACCACCATTAGTGGTGATAGAGGGTATATATAACTTTGTCATTCCGTGTGTAACACCAAGAAATATTCATCTGAGACCCAACAAAGTATATATATTCTTGGACCTTATGAAATTCTGAGTCGATTTAGCTATGTCCGTCCGGCTGTCTGTCTGTCTGTCTGTATAAAACATTCTCACGTTAACACGAAGCAACAAAAATTAACGAAATTCACCCAAAATATTTATTATTGTCCTAGGCAGTTTGGTATTGAAAATAAGCAAAATCGGTTCACACCGGGAAAAGTTATGAATCAAAATTTGAAATAAACTCGAAAAAAATAAGCATTTTTTACACATTCTGATGTAATTTTCTCGAAAACTATGCAAGATAATTCCATGAAAATCACCATACATTCGTTTCTACACAAGGGCTTGAGTCCTGCTGAAAATTGCCAGAATCGGTCAACAATTTCATATACCTCCCATACAAAAGTACATATTCCCGGAAAATGGGTTTTTTGTTAATAACTTCCCTCACAATGTCGAAATCTTTACAAAATTTTACAAATTACAATCTTATGTGAATAGAATTCATTCGGAGAAAAAATTTTCTGGATCAGTCCATAATTGGACATAGCTCCCATACAAGGTCCCCTCCCGAAAATAACTTAAACGCAAATAATTCATTACTAAATTAAGACATCCATATAAAATTTGGTACAAGTATTGCTCTCACATATAGAAATATTATTGTGAAATTTTTGTTCCATCGATCCATAATTGGTTATAGCTCCCATACAAGGTCCCCTCCCGAAAATCACTTAAACGCGCATAACTCATTACTAAATTAAGATATCCATATAAAATTTGGTATAAGTATGCTCATACGCAAGGAAATTTTACTGTGAAAGTTTTTTCTGATCGGTTCATAATTGGACATAGCTCCCATACAAGGTCCACTCCCGCAAATCACTTAAACGCGCATAACTCACTACTAAATTAAGATATCCATATAAAATTTGGTACTAGTATTACTCATATGCACGAAAATATTACTGTGAAATTTTTCTCCGAGCGGTCCATAATTGGTCATAGCTCCCACACAAGGTCCCCTCCAGAAAATCACTTAAACGCACATAACTCATTACAAAATTAAGATATCCACATATGCACGAAAATATTACTGTGAATTTTTTTTCCGATCGGTCCATAATTGGTTATAGCTACCATACAAGGTCCCCTTCCGAAAATCACTTAAACGCACATAACTAATTACTAAATTAAGATATTTACATAAAGTTTAGCACAAGCATTGCTCATATACAGACAAATATTACTGTGAAGGTTCCCTCCCGAAAATCACTTAAACGCACATAACTCATTACAAAATATTGATATCCATACATTTAGCAAAAATATTGCTCTTATATACATAAATTAAACTATAAAATTGTTTTACGATCGGTCCATATTTGATCATAGCTCTTATACTAGGTCCCCTCCAGAAAATCACTTAAATGCACAATATTCATTACCAAATAATGATATAGATACAGAATTTTGAAATTTTGTTTTTATATACATAATTGGTCATAGCTCCCATACAAGGTCCTTTTACGAAAATCTCTTAAACGCACATTACTCATTACCAAATAAAGCTATTGATAAAAAATTTGGCCCAAATATTAATTTTGTATACAAAAATTCTATTTCAAGATTTTTTCACGATCGGTTCATAACATGGGTGCGGTCGGTCCTATACAAGGTTCCCTTCAGAAAATCACTTAAACACACATTACTTATTACTAAATATAGATACGAAATTTGACTGAAATACAGCTTTTATGAACAGAAATTTTGCTTAAAGAATTTTTTACGATCGGTCTATAATTGGTCATATCTCCCATACTATGTCCTGCCCCTAAAAGCGCTTTAACCGTATTTAACTAGTTGCATTATCAATTTGTGTAGAACAAAATTATATATATTTATTTTGAAAATCCTTAAATCTTTTACACACATGCATACATGCAAATTACTAAATATCGCTAAGCGCTATAAAAATATAAAGAAAATGGTGTTTGTAATGTTCAATATATCATGGAATTGTAATAGATTTAAGCTGTTTAAATCTTTGTATTTTTTCTATTCAAGACATGAGAAAACTTATTTCTTCAAATATTTGATCAATTAGAAAAGTATTAATATATGTATAAGTAGCTGGTGGAGGGTACTTAAGATTCGGCTCAGCCGAATATAGCACTCTGACTTGTTATTCATTAGCTTTTATACATCCATATTAAAGTTTTGGCTGAATGTAGACACCACTTATTAAATCCGAAGAAATAAAGGTCAAATATCTTTAGATGTACAAAGTAGATACCCAAATAATTTTACTTATTAAAATATCCACGTCTTCCTCTAATTAAAATACATTTCGGAATTTGTAAGTGGTGAATGGAAAATGTGTGCTGGAGTTATTCAAAATTATTATTTAATTTGAAAAGCTTAGAATAAATACGGCGCTACATACACAAAAAGTTGTGCAGAATTTTTGGTTCATAATTTTCTAAAAGTATAAAAAGATATCGAAAGATCAATTTATCCAAATTTTATATGAACAATGCTTTCTATGCATCGTTTGAGAGGTCTACCTATATAAGATTTGCAAAAGTGCTGTCTTTTGGGACACTCTAATGAGTAGTCAAATGCATATCTTCATGGTTTTTTAGATTTGAGCTGCATTTGAAAAATGGAAACCGAATTTATATCAAGATAATTTTTTGATGGCATATTTACCTGATCATAGATTTTTATTGTTATTTCGATTAACAATAAATTTAAATTTTTTATTTTTGATATAAAACTCAATTTGTATAGAAAATATGAGTGATTACGGATCTTTATTGTTTTCTCAAATTGAGAGTTATTTAAAGTAATTTTTAAAGAGTTATATAAATAGAAATTTTAAGGGGAGATATGAATGATTTTCTAGATAGATTTAGGTGTTAAAGGATAGATTTAGGTGTTAGATTTAGGTGTTAAGTGAAAATGTAATATGAATATATTATTTTCCCTATTTTAGAAGCGGTTCTTGTTCAGTACTTTTTATTCTGCATAGAAATGTGGCATCGTAGACATTCATTTAGGATCTAATAAAGATTCTGTTATGGGAGATATGAATAATTTTCTAGATAGATTTAGGTGTTAAAGGAAGGAACAACAGCCGATTTAAAATTCGAATTTAAGTGAAAATGTAATATGAATATATTGTTTTCCCTATTTTAGAAGCGGTTCTTGTTCAGTACTTTTTATTCTGCATAGAAATGTGGCATCGTAGACATTCATTTAGGATCTAATAAAGATTCTGTTATGGGAGATATGAATAATTTTCTAGATAGATTTAGGTGTTAAAGGAAGGAACCACAGCCGATTTAAAATTCGAATTTAAGTGAAAATGTAATATGAATATATTATTTTCCCTATTTTAGAAGCGGTTTTGTTCAGTACTTTTTATTCTGCATAGAAATGTGGCATCGTAGACATTCATTTAGGATCTAATAAAGATTCTGTTATGGGAGATATGAATAATTTTCTAGATAGATTTAGGTGTTAAAGGAAGGAACCACAGCCGATTTAAAATTCGAATTTAAGTGAAAATGTAATATGAATATATTATTTTCCCTATTTTAGAAGCGGTTTTGTTCAGTAGTTTTTATTCTGCATACAAATGTGGCATCGTAGACATTCATTTAAGATCGAATAAAGATTCTGTTTTAAAATAGTTATTTTCTGAGAATATACAGCAGATTACAGGTTTTTAAATAAAAACAGTTTTCCGGTGGAAAACGCTTAAGATGAAAATAGATTTTTGTTAATAAATTAAATTGAATACAGATTTTTATTTTACCTAATCGTAAAGTTAGTTAAGGATCTACAAACATTTTAGAGTTTTCATATAAAAATAAATTTTTGATTAAAAATTTAATTAAATAATAATTCTAAAATCTATATCTAATTTGGTGTATTAAACATTCTCTTCCTCAAACACTGTATGTTGCCAAATTTCTTGAAAATCGGTTCATGTTTTTTATATTTAGCCTAGAAATTCGGTTTTATAGCAGTTTTTCAAAAAGTGAACATAAAAATGTGGGTATCATACAAACAATATCACATAGAATTTTTTTATACCCTCCCCACCATCAGTGGTGATAGATGGTATATATAACTTTGTAATTCCGTGTGTAACACCAAGAAATATTCATCTGAGACCCAAATTAGATAATAGTGTAGTGGGTATGACGTAGAACTGGCAACTGAGAGATCTTAAGTTCAAATCCTGTTCGTTATGGACACTTTTTGTTTAATTTTTTGCGAAAAATAATACATTTTTGAGTCCCTATGGGTGGCACAAGAAATTGTGGACCGATTTCGATTTTTAACACAGTGGATCTAGGCTTGCCAGACGTACTGTTTTCAGCAGTACGCGTACTTCTTTTTAGTAAATGTACTTTTAACTGCATAACCCCTAAAGAAGTACGCAAATGTACTTCCTTTTAGTATTTGTACTTCTTTTTGTACTTCTTTTTTGAATTTAACCATAATTTTATAGATGTAATCATGGCCATATACAAATATTCTATAGAAACGCCATTTAAGGACTTCAGAGATACATAGTTTGAAAGTGTATTTACTAAGCTCAGAAAGGCATATTCAACTATAAGAGGTTTCGATGCATTTGTCATGCATAAAATAGTGCGTTTATAAAAATGCTTTAAAGTTGTTAAATTTTGATGAAGATATCACTGTAATGAAAGTTTTTAATGAATTTTCGGCATAAAAAAAGACTGCAAATGTGAAGGACATGTTAGAATGTTAAAATGTAATGCATAATGCTCCGTCGTGTAGGTACTTATTCGATAGCTTTATCCAGTCCCGCTGTGGAACGATTTTTAAAAAACTATACTGCCATTCTTATTTTTCGTAGCAGGGTGGCTAGTTTTTCGAAAATGATTTATCTGAGGATGTTTGAAGAATGACAAATTTGAATAACAGAGTAAAAGTTGTAACGTTTTTGTAACAGTTAGAGATAGAGAATTTTTATATTTTACTGGACGTTTTGTTTTTGTTTATCAAACATATGTTCACAACAAATGGTTAATATTTGAAAATGTAAACAAACCAATCCAAACTAAAATTTAGGGAATTTTACACTTTTTAAAGAAAATATATAAATTAATAGCACACTAATATTAAAAAAATGATTTGTAATTGGATTAATTTTATTGTCATAAATTAGTTTTATATAAGTTTTTTTGTGAAAAATCATAGCAACCAGTGTCAATATAGCGTTTTTAGAACAATTTAATTTAATTTTTTGAAAATAAACAATTGTACTTTTTTTATTCAATTGTACTGCTTTTTTAACTAAGATGTACGTTTTTCGTTGATTTCAAATCTGGCAAGCCTAAGTGGATCACCGTACCAAAAACTATATGTCTGTCAAAATTCAACAATATTTGTGCCAAATATTTTATGAATATCATTATTTAGTAATTAGTAATATGCGTTTAAGTGATTCTCGAAAGGGGACATTGTATGGGAACTACGACCAATTATGGACCGATCGTAAACAAATTTTACAGTATCATTTATGTATACAAAAGCAATATTTTTGCCAAATTTTGTATGAATATCTTTATTTGGTAATGAGAAATATGCGTTTAAGTGATTTTCGGAAGGGGACCTTGTATGGGAGCTATGGCCAATTACGGACCGATCGTATACAAATTTTACATTAACATTTCTGTATACAAAAGCAATATTTCTGCCAAATTAGATAAGTATATCGTTATTTGGTAATGAGTTATGTGCGTTTAAGTGATTTTCGGAGGGGGACCTTATATGGGAGCTATGACCAATTATGGACCTATTCAGAAAATTAATTCTTTATATGAATTCTATTGGCATAAAACTTTCACTCGTGAAATTTTGTAAAGATATCGGCATTATAACGGAAGTTATTAACAATAAATTAATTTCCTGGAATATGTACATTTGTATGGGAGGTATATGAAATTGTGAACCGATTTTACCGATTTTTAACATAGTTGATCCTGGCACCAAGGGTTGTATTTCTGACAAAATTCATCAATTTATCTGGAATAGTTTTTGTAAAAAGTACAAATAAATATGTGAAAAAACACAATTTTTTTCGAGGTTGTCCCAAATTTTTACTCATATCTCAGAACCTATTCTACCGATCTCGCTGATTTTCAATACCAAACTGCTTAGGATAACAGTAAATATTTTGGGTGAATTTCATTAAGTTCCATTGCTTCGTTTTACCGTGAGCGTGTTTTATACAGACAGACAGACGGACAGACGGACATATCTAAATCGACTCAGAATTTCATAAGGACCAAGAATATATATACTTTGTTGGGTCTCAGATGAATATTTCTTTGTGTTACAAACGGAATGACAAACTTATATATACCCTCTATCACCACTGGTGGTGGTGGAGGGTATAACAAGGGACTACACTACACTGCAAATGTCTGAAATGAAAAAGAATATATTGGGAACCATATTGGCAATCGAGGTTTCTCGGTCCCTAAAAGTTAAAATGACGGTCCTCTTCATTTTCCCTGCCCAAGAAGAAGGTGGAGCCCGTGGCCGTCAACAAAAACAAAATCTTAATTTAAATTAAATAATTCTTTATTTTTTTAATAACTTAAAAAAAATTTTAACTAAACTTAAAATAAAACTTAAAACTAAATAAAGTTAAACATAAAACTAAAGGATATTAAGCTTAAAACTAAATAAAACAGAAACATAAAACTAAATCAGCCAACACCAAGCCACGGCATCGCCAGCCCCATCCATCGTGGGACACCTTTGGCAGATCCGCAACAACAGTCTAGCGGTGCCCAGGTATTAAGGTTTTCGACCTAGTAAAATACCTCTTACCCGAACGACAGGACGAACAGAACCTTTAGTCTTTTTAGATAATCCTAATATATATTATAAATCTCTTTGTAAGTCTGTTCGTTTGTTTGTTTGTTCGTCAATCACGCCTAAACGGCTAGACCGATTTTCTTGAAATTTGGAACATAGGTAGATCTATCTTTGGAGGGTGTTATAGGCTATATCGTTTTTCAAAACTTGGACTAGGAGGGCGCTAAAAGGGGGTAAATGGGTGAAAAGCTGTCAAAATTAGTACTTTTAAGCATAAATACCAATTATTGTCTTTGTTTAAGCCAAAATATATTCCAGTAAGCTTTTTAAAGTATCAGAAATGTGACAAAAGGGGGTAAAACGGACAAAATTAGTACTTTTGTGCTTTGAGACTAATTTTTATCTATTCTATATCAACTGCGCTTTTTATAGTATCGGAAATATGCGTATTTTGGAAGCCCACCCAATGGGGCAAAAACGGGTAAAAAAAGGAATTCTATGTTTGCTGTATAAAATGTCCTAAAGACATCAAATCCTAATCCTAATATATATATATTATAAATCTCTGTAAGTCTGTTCGTTTCTTTGTTCGTCAATCACGCCTAAACGGCTAGACCCATTTTCTTGAAATTTGGAACATAGGTAGATCTATCATTGGAGGGTGTTATAGGCTATATCGTTTTTCAAAACTTGGACTAGGAGGGCGCAAAAAGGGGGTAAATGGGTGAAAAGCGATCAAAATTAGTACTTTTAAGCATAAATACCAATTATTGTCTTTGCTTAAGCCAAAATATATTCCATTAAGCATTTTAAAGTATCTGAAATATGACAAAAGGGGAAAAAACGGGCAAAATTTGTACTTTTGTGCTTTAAGACTAATTTTTATCTGTTCTATATCAACTGCGCTTTTTATAGTATCAGAAATATGCATATTTTGGAAGCCCACCCAATGGGGGCAAAAACGGGTAAAAAAAAAGGAATTCGATGTTTGCAAAGCATCTATACAGTGGGTAAAAAAGGGAATTTTTTACTTTCTTTTAATAAATGTCCTATCTGACTTTAATTTTAAATATCGCTGTATGAAATCCTAATCCTAAAAACCTAATTCCTAATATATAATATAAATCTCTTTGTATGTCTGTTCGTTTGTTTTTTCGTCAATCACGCCTAAACGGCTAAACGATTTTCTAAAAATTGTAACGAAGTTAGATCTATACTTGGCGGGCGTTATAGACAAAAAGGGGGAAATGGGTGAAAACCGGCAAAATAAGTACTTTTGATAGTAAGTAATGAGTTTTTGCAAAACATCATTAAAGAGGAAAAGGGAGGAAGAAAGGGGAGATACATGATTTTTTTAATAAATGTTCTACAGGACTCATATTTTCAACATCAATTTCTGAAATGATACAAAATTTATAAAACAAAATACATAAATTTGAGTAATTCAATGGAGAAAAAGGGTATGGGTAGTATTTTTGGAACTGTGTTGGTACCTTTTATAAATATTGTTCAATTTTAATGAAATTTCATTTGTAGCTTTATAAGATCACAAAAAAATTATAATGAATTTCTTCATAAAGAGACCTTTAGCATTTTTTCAAACATGAAGAAGAAAGGGAAAGGGGATAATACTTAAGTATAATGTTATGAAACCACTTAAAACCCCGGGCAACGCAGGGTACAAAAAACTAGTATATAATATAAAAACTAAAAAATGTGGAGTAAGCAAAATTTATAAATTTAACATACATGTACATACAGTGAATCAATTAAGTAATTTGCCTATGTAAAATTTTATAAATTTTAAGAAAAAACTTTATCTGAACAATTATTTTTAGCAAAATAAAGCAATTTGTTTGTTGTACTTTTTAAAGAATATCTTATATTTTAATTTTCTACCATAAAAAGTAAAATCGTGATATTAATTAACGAGATTTTTGATAAAATGTGAACGTATTGTTAATTTTTAAGGTCAATAAAGTATTTTGCTTTTTAGGTTTTTTGTTAATTTTTTTAATATTGCTGCATTATTTTATAAAATTTAATATTTTTATTACTCCTATGTATTAGAATAACATTTTTTAGATATTTTAGTAGTGGAACGTCTAAATTTGGACATTTCTTAACAGATTTATTATCCTATATACCTATAAGAATTTTTTAATATTTGACTTAACATGAAATCTATCGTTTCTTTGATTTAATTTCGAAAATAATAAGTAATTTTGAATTGGATACATGATATATTAGGAAATCAATGGATTTGGACCTAGAAAAAAATTTTAGTGGGGTATAAATCTATAGATTATAACAAAAATAATCTGGGTTTTTGGTCATTTTGTATTGATAAACAAAAACTACATTACGGAGACCCCATCTATTTGGGGAGTACTGTGTGAATTTTATTTAGAATTGTATAATATTGATTCTTATAATATTGATTCTTAATATTGATTGTATAATATTGATTCAATAAAGCTAACACTAAGTACCATCCTAGCCACTCTAAGTATGGGGATATCACCGTATACCACTATAGAACTATTACATGCTAGAATCTTGATATTCTACATCATATTTTTAATGCATTATTTCATGAATAAAATACAGTAGGCGTAGTTGGATTTGGATAGTTATTCTTGATTTGGGTTCTAACTATATATAAGTGTATGTATTAGCTGAAAAATATTGCTTTTGTGGATCTTAGGTGATGAGAACCGCCTCTATTTGTAAATATCTAAATTAAGTATTTTTCCCGTACCACACGATAGTTCACTTTATATTGTTTCCAAGCAACCTAAGGTCTGTTTAGAGGTCCAAATTTAAACATAGTGTTCTTTTAAGTTCGTATATGGACTTTGGAGAAGAAAAATGAGGACTTCAATGGTTTTTGCTTGGATACACGTCGCTCTCCTTTGGCAGTTAAAGATTTTGAAAGAAACTCAGTGCGTTTTTTTTAATAATTCTTTGTGTTATTTCATCAATTTCTATATTTTATATTTTTTAATGATTGATTAAACATCTCATAATTGAATTTCATTGATTTATACTTGTTCTAAAAATCTAAACTAATTTTTTATATTGGAATTGCCTCATTATTTCCCTTTAAACATTTTTGATGCAAATAACTACACAGTTTCACACAATAAGGATATGATTTTTGAAAATTACAATTGAAAAATACTTAACACGTGTCCTTTTAACAATAAAACAATAAATTCCAAAAAGCAATTAAAAAATAATTTGAAAAACCCAACGAAATTAACTGGAAATTTCAATATGCAAAATACTTTATTGACGTGCAAATTCTGATGAAAAATAATAAAATGCAACAACAAATGCACCAAAATTTTTATTTTTATATTTTTTCCTGGTTTTCCCATTCTACATAATCTCTATTTTCAATTGGAAAACATAAATTTACTTTTTACCTGTTTTTTTGAATTTTATTTATGAACAAAAAACAAAATTCTCTTAAAAAAAGGTAGGCAAAAAACTTAGTTGATTCACTGTATGTATCTATGGATTGTTGATCGCCTGTTGCTTTATTTGACAATTTCAAGCATGTTCGTGCAAGATTTTGAGATTGCAATAAAGTCAACGTTTAAGTGTGAATCGATGAATATATTTTTCTTCATAATGTTGAAAGTACATACAAACAATTTTTAACAGGGAGACAATTTTTAATTTTTGCACTTTTAATTGTGACGAAATTAGAAACTGATGACTTGCATAAATAGCATTTGAGTATTTTTGGTTTGTTTATTGAAAAAATAACCTTGAGAACTAGCGTAAGGCTGTTACATATATATGAAAAAATCCTTGAGTAAGGCTGTTGACATTAATGAAGATACATTTATTTTATGATGTTGAGAATGGTCATGATTTATTTTGAATACTTTAATAACAAATTAATGGGAATATTCTTTTCTATTTACATTAAACATTTTCTTCTCTAGAATACTTTTAAAATTAGTATATGGCTCAATATTTACATATGAAAAATATCAATTTGAAATATTAAAGAAAACAAGTTAAAGTGCTATATTCGGCTGAGCCGAATCTTAAATACCCTCCACCAGCTATTTTTATAGTAATACTTTTTTAATAGATCAAATACTTGTAGAAATAAGTTTTCTCATGTCTTAAATGGAAAAACCCCAAGATTTAAACAGCATAAATCTGTCACAATTACAAGATTTATTGAACATTACAAACCCCATTTTCTTTATATTTTTATAGCGACCTAAAATATGCTTTAACGATATTTAATAATGTGCATGTGTGTGAAAGATTTAAGGATTTTCAAAATACATATATATATAATTTTGTTCTACACAAATTGATAATGCAATTAGTTAAATACAGTTAAATTGCTTTTAGTGGAAGGACTTAATATGACCAAGGAGATATGACAAATTATAAACCGATCGTAAAAAATTCTTTAAGCAAAATTTCTGTACATAAAAGCTATATTTCAGTCAAATTTTGTATCTATATTGTAATTTAGTAATAAGTAATGTGTGTTCAAGTGATTTTCTGAAGGGACATTTGCATGGGACCGACCGCACCCATGTTATGGACCTAATATTAATATAATACTAATATTTGTGCCAAATTTTGTATCAATAGCTTTATTTGGTAATGAGTAATGTGCGTTTAAGAGATTTTCGTAAAGGCGCTATGACCAATTATGTATATAAAGACAATATTTCAAAATTCTGTATCTATATCATTATTTGGCAATGAATATTGTGCATTTAAGTGATTTTCTGGAGGGACCTAGTATGAGAGCTATGACCAAATATGGACCGATCGTAAAACAATTTTATAGTGTAATTTATGTATATAAGAGGAATATTTGTTCTAAATGTATGGATATCAATATTTTGTAATGAGTTATGTGCGTTTAATTGATTTTCGGGAGGGAACCTTGTATGGGAGCTATGACCAATTATGGACCGATTGGAAAAAACTTTCATAGTAATATTTCTGTATATGTGAGCAATACTTGTACCAAACTTTATATGCATATCTTAATTTAGTAATGAGTTATGTGCGTTTAAGTGATTTTCGGAAGGGGACCTTGTGCGGCAGCTTTGACCAATTATGGACCGATCGGAAAAAAATTTCATAGTAATATTTCTGTGCATATGAGCAATACCTGTACCAAATTTTATATGGATATCTTAATTTAGTAATGAGTTATGCGCGTTTAAGTGATTTTCGGGAAGGGTCCTTGTATGGGAGCTATGACCAATTGTGGACCGATTTCATACTAATATTTCTGTGCATATGAGCAATACTTATTCCAAATTTTATATGGATATCTTAATTTAGTAATGAGTTATGCGCGTTAAAGTGATTTTCGGGAGGGGACCTTGTATAGAAGCTATGTCCAATTATGGAGCGATCCAGAAAATTTTTTCTCTCAATGAATTGACATAAGATTTTAAGTTGTAAAATTTTTATTAAGATATCAACATACTGACGGAAGCTATTAACAAAAAACTCATTTTCTGGGAATATGTACTTTTGAATGGGAGGTATATGAAATTATGGACCGATTTTGGCAATTTTCAGCAAGAATCAAGATATTGTGTAGAAACTTTTATCTTGCATAGTTTTCGAGAAAAATACATCAGAATGTGTAAAAAATGCTTATTTTTTCGGAGTTGTTTTAAATTTTGATTCATAACTTTTCTCGATGTCAACCGATTTTGCTCATTTTCAATACCAAACTGTACCGGACAATAGTGAATATTTTGGGTGAATTTGGTTAAATTATCTTGCTTCGTTTTAACGTGAGCGTGTTTTACACAGACAGACAAACGGACAGACGGGCATAGCTAAATCGACTCAGAATTTCATAAGGACCCAGAATATTTATACTTTGTTGGGTCTCAGATGACTATTTCTTGGTGTTACACACGGAATGACAAACTTATATAAACCCTCTATCACCACTGATGGTGGTGGAGGGTATCTATACACAGAACATACTCATGTCGAGTTAAATAATAAATTATGTGGCATTAAGTGGTTTTCAGAAGTGAACCTTATATGGGAGCTAGATATGGACCGATGCTGAAAAAATTCCTTATATGGAATGTAACCAATTATGGACCGATGTGGAAAATGTTCACGGATGATTATACACAAAACAAATTCACGTCGAGTTTTACCCTGAAGCTTTATTTATCAATAATTATGCGCATTTGAGTGATTTTAGGATGTGGACCTTATATGGGAGCCAGTACCAATTTTGGACTGATCCGGAGAAAATTTCACTAATTGATTTATATCTATATACAGAAAATATTCACCTCGAGTTCTACCCTGAGAACTTTATTAATCAATGAATTATGCGCATTTGAGTGATTTTCGGATGTGGACCTTATATGGGAGCTATGACCGATTATGGACCGATCCGGAACAAATTTCGTAGAGTAATTCATATACACACAAAACACATTCATGTCGAATTTTTGTCCAGATAGCTTTATTAATCTATGAATTAAGCTCGTTTAAGTGATTTTCGGATGTGAACCTTATATGGGAGCTATGACCAATTATGGACCGATCCGGAAAAAAATTCCATAGAATGATTTATGTATATACATGTATGAATATGTATTCATGTCGAATTTTATCCCGATAGCTTTATTTATCAATAAAATATGTTCATTTAAGTGATTTTCGAAAGTGGACCTTATATGGGAGCTATGACCGATTATGGACCGATCCGGAACAAATTTCGTAGAGTAATTCATATACACACAAAACACATTCATGTCGAATTTTATCCAGATAGCTTTATTTATCTATGAATTAAGCTCGTTTAAGTGATTTTCGGATGTGAACCTTATATGGGAGCTATGACCAATTATGGACCGATCTGGGAAAAAATTCCTTAGAACGATTTATGTATATACAAAACATATTCATGTCGAATTTTATCCCGATAGCTTTATTTATCAATAAAATATGTTCATTTAAGTGATTTTCGAAAGTGGACCTTATATTGGAACTATGACCAATTGTGGACCGATACAGATCTCCGTAGTTTACAGTCCGTAGTTTTGATTCCTGTTCATATAATGTCAATTTGTGTTGATACCGATATATTTGAGGATGTTATTAACGATAAATTAATTTCCGGGAATATGTACCTTTGTATGGGGGCTATGGGAAATTTTGGATCGATTATTACAATTTTAAACATCATTAATCTATAGATGAAAAAAATAATCTGTGACAAAATTTGTCGAATTATCTTTGGTAGTTTCTGAGAAAACTACTCAAGAATTAGGGAAAAAAAACTTAATTTTTTTTAGGTAGTCTGAAATTTTTACTCATAACTTTTTACGTTGTGAACCGATTTTGCTGGTTTTCAAATGCCAAACTGCTTAGGAAAACAATGAATATTCTCAGTGAATTTAGTTGATTTTATTTGCTTAGTTTTAACGTGAGCGTGTTTTAACCAGACAGACAGACGGACAGACGGACATGGCTAAATCGACTCAGAATTTCATAAGGACCCAGAATATATATACATTGTTGGGTCTCAGATGAATATTTTTTGGTGTTACACACGGAATGACAAACTTATATATACCCTCTATCACCACTGATGGTGGTGGAGGTTATAACAAGTTAGAGTGCTATATACGGCTGAGCCACTTTTATATTAATACGTTTTTAATTGATCAAATATATGTCTTAAAGAGAACAACCCCGCGATTTAAACAGTTAAAATTTATTACATTCAAAGATTTATTGAACATTACAAACCCCATTTTCTTTTATATTTTTATAGCGCCCTATGATATGCTTTAACGATATTTAATAATGTGCATGTGTGTGAAAGATTTAAGGATTTTCAAAATACATATATATATAATTTTGTTCTACACAAATTGATAATGTAACTAGTTAAATACGGTTAAATTGCTTTTATGGGCAGGACCTAGTATGGGAGATATGACAAATTATAGACCGATCGTAAAAAATTCTTTAAACTAAATTTCTGTACATAAAAGATATATTTCAGTAAAATTTTGTATCTATATCGTAATTTAGCAATAAGTAATGTGTGTTCAAGTGATTTTCTGAAGGAAAGCTTGCATGGGACCGACCGCACCCATGTTATGGACCGATCATGAAAAAATATTGAAATAGAATTTTTGTATACCAAACAAATATTTGTGCCAAAATTTGTATCAATAGCTTCATTTGGTAATGAGTAATGTGCATTTAAGAGATTTTCGTAAAAGGACCTTGTATGGGAGCTATGACCAATTGTGTATATAAAGACAAAATTTCAAAATTCTGTATCTATATCATTATTTGGTAATGAATATTGTGCATTTAAGTGATTTTCTGGAGGGGACCTAGTATGAGAGCTATGACCAAATATGGACCGATCGTAAAACAATTTTATAGTGTAATTTATGTATATAAGAGCAATATTTGTGCTATATGTATGGATATCAATATTTTATAATGAGTTATGTGCGTTTAAGTGATTTTCTGGAGGGAACCTCGTATGGGAGCTATGACCAAAGATGAACCTATCGTGAAAAAATTTTGAAATAACATTTCTGTGTACAAAAATAGTATGTATGCCAAATTTTTTATGGGTATCACCATTTGGTAATGAGTTAAGTGCTTTTAAGTGTTTTTCTGAAAGGGACCTTGGATGGGAGCTATGATCAATTATGAACCGATAAGAAAACAATTTCACAGTAATATTTCTGTATATATGAGCAATACTTGTGTCAAACTTTATATGGATATATTAATTTAGCAATGACTTATGCGCGTTTAAGTGATTTTCGGAAGGGAACCTTGTATGTGAGCTATGACCAATTATGGACCGATCGGAAAAAAATTTCATAGTAATATTTCTGTGCATATGAGCAATACTTATTCCAAATTTTATATGTATATCTTATACCGATCCGAAAAAACCTTCATAGTAATATTTCTGTATATGTGAGCAATACTTGTACCAAATGTTATATTTATATCTTAGCTTAGTAATGAGTTATGTGCGTTTAAGTGATCTTCGGAAGGGGAGCTTGTATGGGAGCTATGACCAATTATGGACCGATCCAGAAAATTTTTCTTTCAATAAATTCTATTGACATAAGATTTTAATTTGTGAAATTTTGTGAAGATATCAACATTCTGACGGAAGTTATTAACAAAATACTCGTTTTCCGGGAATATGTACTTATGTATGGGAGGTATATGAAATTATGGACCGATTCTGGCAATTTTCAGCAAGAATTAAGATCTTGTGTAGAAACGAATGTATGATGACTTTCATGAAATTATCTTGCATAGTTTTCGAGAAAATTACATCAGAATGTGTAAAAACTGTTTATTTTTTTCGGAGTTGTTTTAAATTTTGATTCATACTTTTCACGATGTGAACCGATTTTGCTCATTTTCAATACCAAACTGTACCGGATAGTAATGAATATTTTTGCTGAATTTCGTTAATTTCCATCGCTTCGTTTTAACGTGAGCGTGTTTTACACAGACAGACAGACGGACATAGCTAAATCGACTCAGAATTTCATAAGGACCCAGAATATATATACTTTGTTGGGTCTCAGATGAATATTTCTTGGTGTTACACACGGAATGACAAACTTATATATACCATCCATCACCACTGATGGTGGTATATATAATTTTTAATTAAAAAATGTTTGTGACCTCTAACATACCACAGTGGGGCAGAATCGAAATATTTTGGAAATAAATCTGGCATTTCTAAACGGCTGATCCGATCGGTATAAAATTTGGCGTGAGCGCAGCAAGGATTTTTTTGTTTTTCATCCAAATACAAAGATTTGTATATTATATGAAAGCGCTCGACAAGATCTTGAAAAAACATGCTTGGATACTTATCTCTTATAATATCCGAGTTATAGGCATTTAAAAATTTAGTGATACAAAATTTACCATACCTCGGTCCGGCTTTTTTTGAATACCGGGCGTAATTTTGGACCAAATGGACTAAAAATTTCAGATCAATATCATTTACAGATCCAAAAATATACGTTTTTTAATTTAAAAATTCAAAAAATTTTAGATTTTTGCCGTTATTATTAATAAAATAAAATTTTCTTTAAGAACATATAACAATTTTATAGTTTTCTAAAAGGTATCTTTACGCAGAACGCTTTGGCGTAAAAAACTTGTCCTATTTTTTGAAAATGTTGCCACTGCGTCCTTCCGAATATGACCTATTTTTTATCAAAACTTCAACTTTGGGCGACATGTTCTAAAATCTCAAAGCTGGGATCAGAAAACTGAAAGCAGTTTTGGAAACCTCAATATGTTTTCTATTTACTCCAAAAGTATTTTCCTAGCCCTAAAAGAAATGTGGACCCTATGGGAAAAAATGTAAAAAATCCCATTTTTGGGATTTTCATTCCTATTTTTGGGAATTGCGGGATGACCTTTGACCTTTTAAATTCTTTTTTTACATTTTCTTATTTGAAATGACAAATTTAACAAGCGTTGAAAATTTTATTGAGTTTTGTTCATAAATAAAGATTTTGTCATATATTACATATTTGATTAATTTCTAAAACTATGATTTATATCAAAATTTTAATAGGGTCGCAGATAGCTACAACAATTTAGTCCATATTTATCCCTTAATATCATTTTTTAGTTAGATATGGAAATTCTCGACCCTTTACAAAAAATTTCAAGCCAATATCTCAATTACATTCAAAAATATGTTCATTTAAACCTGTGTCCTTTAATTTCATCTTTTTCATATTTTAGTATTAAGTATGACAGAACATATTTAAATCTTATATTTACCTATTTTCTATTTGTTTGCTTATCCTTATAATTGAAAGGTCCTATTATGCTTAAATTTTCAGAAATTTATAACTATTTTTTACCTAAATTTTTTCGACAGATCATTTCGTTCTGTTTCGTTTATGATCATGTAGGTAAAAATATACAGGTAATGATAATTTCGATTCATCCACTAATAAGAAATATCAATGACTGAATTACAGGTTATAGTAATATAGTCCTAAATGTTAATAGGTAGACAATTCGTAATTTTTTACTTTGGAATACCTGTATCGGAAATGACAAGAATTGGTATATAAGTAAACTTCTCAGATTTTAAGTACCATATTTAATAAATCTACAATGAAGATTACATTAAAGTACGAAGAGTTGTGTTCCGTTTTATGGAGTGTATCTTCGAAAGGGCCAGAAAGAATTAAAGACATTTCAAATTATATAAAAACTACATATAGTAGAAAAGTAGATAAAACTGGCATATCAAAAATTGAAAACTTTTTAAAACTTTTTGATGTAAAAAGTAAGTCTGTGGATGGAAATCAAAAGAAATTTCGATTAAAATTTTGTAGTTGGATGGAAACTACTACGGAAATCTCAACTTACAACACATCAACAGGAGCGCCTTGCAAGTCATACGAAGACTTATGTTCAAGGTAAAAAAAAGAGGGTCACACAAAAACTTTTTTCAATCTCAAATGAGGAAATTGCTGATACATTTAACGAAATGCTGAAAAGGAAAACCAACCTATGGATGCCGTACATATTGCAACTATTCTTCCTAATGCAACAACTCTGTGACAATCTGTGACAAAATTTGTCGAATTATCTTTGGTAGTTTCTGAGAAAACTACTCAAGAATTAGGGAAAAAACTTAATTTTTTTTAGGTAGTCTGAAATTTTTACTCATAACTTTTTACGTTGTGAACCGCATTTGCTGATTTTCAAATGCCAAACTGCTTAGGAAAACAATGAATATTCTCAGTGAATTTAGTTGATTTTATTTGCTTAGTTTTAACGTGAGCGTGTTTTAACCAGACAGACAGACGGACAGACGGACACGGCTAAATCGACTCAGAATTTCATAAGGACCCAGAATATATATACATTGTTGGGTCTCAGATGAATATTTTTTGGTGTTACACACGGAATGACAAACTTATATATACCCTCTATCACCACTGATGGTGGTGGAGGTTATAACAAGTTAGAGTGCTATATACGGCTGAGCCACTTTTATATTAATACGTTTTTAATTGATCAAATATATGTCTTAAAGAGAACAACCCCGCGATTTAAACAGTTAAAATTTATTACATTCAAAGATTTATTGAACATTACAAACCCCATTTTCTTTTATATTTTTATAGCGCCCTATGATATGCTTTAACGATATTTAATAATGTGCATGTGTGTGAAAGATTTAAGGATTTTCAAAATACATATATATATAATTTTGTTCTACACAAATTGATAATGCAACTAGTTAAATACGGTTAAATTGCTTTTATGGGCAGGACCTAGTATGGGAGATATGACAAATTATAGACCGATCGTAAAAAATTCTTTAAACTAAATTTCTGTACATAAAAGATATATTTCAGTAAAATTTTGTATCTATATCGTAATTTAGCAATAAGTAATGTGTGTTCAAGTGATTTTCTGAAGGAAAGCTTGCATGGGACCGACCGCACCCATGTTATGGACCGATCATGAAAAAATATTGAAATAGAATTTTTGTATACCAAACAAATATTTGTGCCAAAATTTGTATCAATAGCTTCATTTGGTAATGAGTAATGTGCATTTAAGAGATTTTCGTAAAAGGACCTTGTATGGGAGCTATGACCAATTGTGTATATAAAGACAAAATTTCAAAATTCTGTATCTATATCATTATTTGGTAATGAATATTGTGCATTTAAGTGATTTTCTGGAGGGGACCTAGTATGAGAGCTATGACCAAATATGGACCGATCGTAAAACAATTTTATAGTGTAATTTATGTATATAAGAGCAATATTTGTGCTATATGTATGGATATCAATATTTTATAATGAGTTATGTGCGTTTAAGTGATTTTCTGGAGGGAACCTCGTATGGGAGCTATGACCAAAGATGAACCTATCGTGAAAAAATTTTGAAATAACATTTCTGTGTACAAAAATAGTATGTATGCCAAATTTTTTATGGGTATCACCATTTGGTAATGAGTTAAGTGCTTTTAAGTGTTTTTCTGAAAGGGACCTTGGATGGGAGCTATGATCAATTATGAACCGATAAGAAAACAATTTCACAGTAATATTTCTGTATATATGAGCAATACTTGTGTCAAACTTTATATGGATATATTAATTTAGCAATGACTTATGCGCGTTTAAGTGATTTTCGGAAGGGAACCTTGTATGTGAGCTATGACCAATTATGGACCGATCGGAAAAAAATTTCATAGTAATATTTCTGTGCATATGAGCAATACTTATTCCAAATTTTATATGTATATCTTATACCGATCCGAAAAAACCTTCATAGTAATATTTCTGTATATGTGAGCAATACTTGTACCAAATGTTATATTTATATCTTAGCTTAGTAATGAGTTATGTGCGTTTAAGTGATCTTCGGAAGGGGAGCTTGTATGGGAGCTATGACCAATTATGGACCGATCCAGAAAATTTTTCTTTCAATAAATTCTATTGACATAAGATTTTAATTTGTGAAATTTTGTGAAGATATCAACATTCTGACGGAAGTTATTAACAAAATACTCGTTTTCCGGGAATATGTACTTATGTATGGGAGGTATATGAAATTATGGACCGATTCTGGCAATTTTCAGCAAGAATCAAGATCTTGTGTAGAAACGAATGTATGATGACTTTCATGAAATTATCTTGCATAGTTTTCGAGAAAATTACATCAGAATGTGTAAAAACTGTTTATTTTTTTCGGAGTTGTTTTAAATTTTGATTCATACTTTTCACGATGTGAACCGATTTTGCTCATTTTCAATACCAAACTGTACCGGATAGTAATGAATATTTTTGCTGAATTTCGTTAATTTCCATCGCTTCGTTTTAACGTGAGCGTGTTTTACACAGACAGACGGACATAGCTAAATCGACTCAGAATTTCATAAGGACCCAGAATATATACTTTGTTGGGTCTCAGATGAATATTTCTTGGTGTTACACACGGAATGACAAACTTATATATACCATCCATCACCACTGATGGTGGTATATATAATTTTTAATTAAAAAATGTTTGTGACCTCTAACATACCACAGTGGGGCAGAATCGAAATATTTTGGAAATAAATCTGGCATTTCTAAACGGCTGATCCGATCGGTATAAAATTTGGCGTGAGCGCAGCAAGGATTTTTTTGTTTTTCATCCAAACACAAAGATTTGTATATTATCTGAAAGCGCTCGACAAGATCTTGAAAAAACATGCTTGGATACTTATCTCTTATAATATCCGAGTTATAGGCATTTAAAAATTTAGTGATACAAAATTTACCATACCTCGGTCCGGCTTTTTTTGAATACCGGGCGTAATTTTGGACCAAATGGACTAAAAAATTTCAGATCAATATCATTTACAGATCCAAAAATATACGTTTTTTAATTTAAAAATTCAAAAAATTTTAGATTTTTGCCGTTATTATTAATAAAATAAAATTTTCTTTAAGAACATATAACAATTTTATAGTTTTCTAAAAGGTATCTTTACGCAGAACGCTTTGGCGTAAAAACTTGTCCTATTTTTTGAAAATGTTGCCACTGCGTCCTTCCGAATATGACCTATTTTTTATCAAAACTTCAACTTTGGGCGACATGTTCTAAAATCCCAAAGCTGGGATCAGAAAACTGAAAGCAGTTTTGGAAACCTCAATATGTTTTCTATTTACTCCAAAAGTATTTTCCTAGCCCTAAAAGAAATGTGGACCCTATGGGAAAAAATGTAAAAAATCCCATTTTTGGGATTTTCATTCCTATTTTGGGAATTGCGGGATGACCTTTGACCTTTTAAATTCTTTTTTTACATTTTCTTATTTGAAATGACAAATTTAACAAGCGTTGAAAATTTTATTGAGTTTTGTTCATAAATAAAGATTTTGTCATATATTACATATTTGATTAATTTCTAAAACTATGATTTATATCAAAATTTTAATAGGGTCGCAGATAGCTACAACAATTTAGTCCATATTTATCCCTTAATATCATTTTTTAGTTAGATATGGAAATTCTCGACCCTTTACAAAAAATTTCAAGCCAATATCTCAATTACATTCAAAAATATGTTCATTTAAACCTGTGTCCTTTAATTTCATCTTTTTCATATTTTAGTATTAAGTATGACAGAACATATTTAAATCTTATATTTACCTATTTTCTATTTGTTTGCTTATCCTTATAATTGAAAAGGTCCTATTATGCTTAAATTTTCAGAAATTTATAACTATTTTTTACCTAAATTTTTTCGACAGATCATTTCGTTCTGTTTCGTTTATGATCATGTAGGTAAAAATATACAGGTAATGATAATTTCGATTCATTCCACTAATAAGAAATATCAATGACTGAATTACAGGTTATAGTAATATAGTCCTAAATGTTAATAGGTAGACAATTCGTAATTTTTTACTTTGGAATACCTGTATCGGAAATGACAAGAATTGGTATATAAGTAAACTTCTCAGATTTTAAGTACCATATTTAATAAATCTACAATGAAGATTACATTAAAGTACGAAGAGTTGTGTTCCGTTTTATGGAGTGTATCTTCGAAAGGGCCAGAAAGAATTGAAGACATTTCAAATTATATAAAAACTACATATAGTAGAAAAGTAGATAAAACTGGCATATCAAAAATTGAAAACTTTTTAAAACTTTTTGATGTAAAAAGTAAGTCTGTGGATGGAAATCAAAAGAAATTTCGATTAAAATTTTGTAGTTGGATGGAAACTACTACGGAAATCTCAACTTACAACACATCAACAGGAGCGCCTTGCAAGTCATACGAAGACTTATGTTCAAGGTAAAAAAAAGAGGGTCACACAAAAACTTTTTTCAATCTCAAATGAGGAAATTGCTGATACATTTAACGAAATGCTGAAAAAGGAAAACCAACCTATGGATGCCGTACATATTGCAACTATTCTTCCTAATGCAACAACTCTGTGACAATCTGTGACAAAATTTGTCGAATTATCTTTGGTAGTTTCTGAGAAAACTACTCAAGAATTAGGGAAAAAACTTAATTTTTTTTAGGTAGTCTGAAATTTTTACTCATAACTTTTTACGTTGTGAACCGATTTGCTGATTTTCAAATGCCAAACTGCTTAGGAAAACAATGAATATTCTCAGTGAATTTAGTTGATTTTATTTGCTTAGTTTTAACGTGAGCGTGTTTTAACCAGACAGACAGACAGACGGACAGACGGACACGGCTAAATCGACTCAGAATTTCATAAGGACCCAGAATATATATACATTGTTGGGTCTCAGATGAATATTTTTTGGTGTTACACACGGAATGACAAACTTATATATACCCTCTATCACCACTGATGGTGGTGGAGGTTATAACAAGTTAGAGTGCTATATACGGCTGAGCCACTTTTATATTAATACGTTTTTAATTGATCAAATATATGTCTTAAAGAGAACAACCCCGCGATTTAAACAGTTAAAATTTATTACATTCAAAGATTTATTGAACATTACAAACCCCATTTTCTTTTATATTTTTATAGCGCCCTATGATATGCTTTAACGATATTTAATAATGTGCATGTGTGTGAAAGATTTAAGGATTTTCAAAATACATATATATATAATTTTGTTCTACACAAATTGATAATGCAACTAGTTAAATACGGTTAAATTGCTTTTATGGGCAGGACCTAGTATGGGAGATATGACAAATTATAGACCGATCGTAAAAAATTCTTTAAACTAAATTTCTGTACATAAAAGATATATTTCAGTAAAATTTTGTATCTATATCGTAATTTAGCAATAAGTAATGTGTGTTCAAGTGATTTTCTGAAGGAAAGCTTGCATGGGACCGACCGCACCCATGTTATGGACCGATCATGAAAAAATATTGAAATAGAATTTTTGTATACCAAACAAATATTTGTGCCAAAATTTGTATCAATAGCTTCATTTGGTAATGAGTAATGTGCATTTAAGAGATTTTCGTAAAAGGACCTTGTATGGGAGCTATGACCAATTGTGTATATAAAGACAAAATTTCAAAATTCTGTATCTATATCATTATTTGGTAATGAATATTGTGCATTTAAGTGATTTTCTGGAGGGGACCTAGTATGAGAGCTATGACCAAATATGGACCGATCGTAAAACAATTTTATAGTGTAATTTATGTATATAAGAGCAATATTTGTGCTATATGTATGGATATCAATATTTATAATGAGTTATGTGCGTTTAAGTGATTTTCTGGAGGGAACCTCGTATGGGAGCTATGACCAAAGATGAACCTATCGTGAAAAAATTTTGAAATAACATTTCTGTGTACAAAAATAGTATGTATGCCAAATTTTTTATGGGTATCACCATTTGGTAATGAGTTAAGTGCTTTTAAGTGTTTTTCTGAAAGGGACCTTGGATGGGAGCTATGATCAATTATGAACCGATAAGAAAACAATTTCACAGTAATATTTCTGTATATATGAGCAATACTTGTGTCAAACTTTATATGGATATATTAATTTAGCAATGACTTATGCGCGTTTAAGTGATTTTCGGAAGGGAACCTTGTATGTGAGCTATGACCAATTATGGACCGATCGGAAAAAAATTTCATAGTAATATTTCTGTGCATATGAGCAATACTTATTCCAAATTTTATATGTATAT
Organism: Lucilia sericata; assembly: GCF_015586225.1. NCBI lineage: Eukaryota > Metazoa > Arthropoda > Insecta > Diptera > Calliphoridae > Lucilia > Lucilia sericata. The sequence goes on along the minus strand of NW_023994406.1, from coordinate 120,364 downwards.
CTTATACCGATCCGAAAAAACCTTCATAGTAATATTTCTGTATATGTGAGCAATACTTGTACCAAATGTTATATTTATATCTTAGCTTAGTAATGAGTTATGTGCGTTTAAGTGATCTTCGGAAGGGGAGCTTGTATGGGAGCTATGACCAATTATGGACCGATCCAGAAAATTTTTCTTTCAATAAATTCTATTGACATAAGATTTTAATTTGTGAAATTTTGTGAAGATATCAACATTCTGACGGAAGTTATTAACAAAATACTCGTTTTCCGGGAATATGTACTTATGTATGGGAGGTATATGAAATTATGGACCGATTCTGGCAATTTTCAGCAAGAATCAAGATCTTGTGTAGAAACGAATGTATGATGACTTTCATGAAATTATCTTGCATAGTTTTCGAGAAAATTACATCAGAATGTGTAAAAACTGTTTATTTTTTTCGGAGTTGTTTTAAATTTTGATTCATACTTTTCACGATGTGAACCGATTTTGCTCATTTTCAATACCAAACTGTACCGGATAGTAATGAATATTTTTGCTGAATTTCGTTAATTTCCATCGCTTCGTTTTAACGTGAGCGTGTTTTACACAGACAGACGGACATAGCTAAATCGACTCAGAATTTCATAAGGACCCAGAATATATATACTTTGTTGGGTCTCAGATGAATATTTCTTGGTGTTACACACGGAATGACAAACTTATATATACCATCCATCACCACTGATGGTGGTATATATAATTTTTAATTAAAAAATGTTTGTGACCTCTAACATACCACAGTGGGGCAGAATCGAAATATTTTGGAAATAAATCTGGCATTTCTAAACGGCTGATCCGATCGGTATAAAATTTGGCGTGAGCGCAGCAAGGATTTTTTTGTTTTCATCCAAATACAAAGATTTGTATATTATCTGAAAGCGCTCGACAAGATCTTGAAAAAACATGCTTGGATACTTATCTCTTATAATATCCGAGTTATAGGCATTTAAAAATTTAGTGATACAAAATTTACCATACCTCGGTCCGGCTTTTTTTGAATACCGGGCGTAATTTTGGACCAAATGGACTAAAAAATTTCAGATCAATATCATTTACAGATCCAAAAATATACGTTTTTTAATTTAAAAATTCAAAAAATTTTAGATTTTTGCCGTTATTATTAATAAAATAAAATTTTCTTTAAGAACATATAACAATTTTATAGTTTTCTAAAAGGTATCTTTACGCAGAACGCTTTGGCGTAAAAAACTTGTCCTATTTTTGAAAATGTTGCCACTGCGTCCTTCCGAATATGACCTATTTTTTATCAAAACTTCAACTTTGGGCGACATGTTCTAAAATCCCAAAGCTGGGATCAGAAAACTGAAAGCAGTTTTGGAAACCTCAATATGTTTTCTATTTACTCCAAAAGTATTTCCTAGCCCTAAAAGAAATGTGGACCCTATGGGAAAAAATGTAAAAAATCCCATTTTTGGGATTTTCATTCCTATTTTTGGGAATTGCGGGATGACCTTTGACCTTTTAAATTCTTTTTTTACATTTTCTTATTTGAAATGACAAATTTAACAAGCGTTGAAAATTTTATTGAGTTTTGTTCATAAATAAAGATTTTGTCATATATTACATATTTGATTAATTTCTAAAACTATGATTTATATCAAAATTTTAATAGGGTCGCAGATAGCTACAACAATTTAGTCCATATTTATCCCTTAATATCATTTTTTAGTTAGATATGGAAATTCTCGACCCTTTACAAAAAATTTCAAGCCAATATCTCAATTACATTCAAAAATATGTTCATTTAAACCTGTGTCCTTTAATTTCATCTTTTTCATATTTTAGTATTAAGTATGACAGAACATATTTAAATCTTATATTTACCTATTTTCTATTTGTTTGCTTATCCTTATAATTGAAAGGTCCTATTATGCTTAAATTTTCAGAAATTTATAACTATTTTTTACCTAAATTTTTTCGACAGATCATTTCGTTCTGTTTCGTTTATGATCATGTAGGTAAAAATATACAGGTAATGATAATTTCGATTCATCCACTAATAAGAAATATCAATGACTGAATTACAGGTTATAGTAATATAGTCCTAAATGTTAATAGGTAGACAATTCGTAATTTTTTACTTTGGAATACCTGTATCGGAAATGACAAGAATTGGTATATAAGTAAACTTCTCAGATTTTAAGTACCATATTTAATAAATCTACAATGAAGATTACATTAAAGTACGAAGAGTTGTGTTCCGTTTTATGGAGTGTATCTTCGAAAGGGCCAGAAAGAATTGAAGACATTTCAAATTATATAAAAACTACATATAGTAGAAAAGTAGATAAAACTGGCATATCAAAAATTGAAAACTTTTTAAAACTTTTTGATGTAAAAAGTAAGTCTGTGGATGGAAATCAAAAGAAATTTCGATTAAAATTTTGTAGTTGGATGGAAACTACTACGGAAATCTCAACTTACAACACATCAACAGGAGCGCCTTGCAAGTCATACGAAGACTTATGTTCAAGGTAAAAAAAGAGGGTCACACAAAAACTTTTTTCAATCTCAAATGAGGAAATTGCTGATACATTTAACGAAATGCTGAAAAAGGAAAACCAACCTATGGATGCCGTACATATTGCAAACTATTCTTCCTAATGCAACAACTCTGTGACAATCTGTGACAAATTTGTCGAATTATCTTTGGTAGTTTCTGAGAAAACTACTCAAGAATTAGGGAAAAAAACTTAATTTTTTTTAGGTAGTCTGAAATTTTTACTCATAACTTTTTTACGTTGTGAACCGATTTTGCTGATTTTAAATGCCAAACTGCTTAGGAAAACAATGAATATTCTCAGTGAATTTAGTTGATTTTATTTGCTTAGTTTTAACGTGAGCGTGTTTTAACCAGACAGACAGACAGACAGACGGACAGACGGACACGGCTAAATCGACTCAGAATTTCATAAGGACCCAGAATATATATACATTGTTGGGTCTCAGATGAATATTTTTTGGTGTTACACACGGAATGACAAACTTATATATACCCTCTATCACCACTGATGGTGGTGGAGGTTATAACAAGTTAGAGTGCTATATACGGCTGAGCCACTTTTATATTAATACGTTTTTAATTGATCAAATATATGTCTTAAAGAGAACAACCCCGCGATTTAAACAGTTAAAATTTATTACATTCAAAGATTTATTGAACATTACAAACCCCATTTTCTTTTATATTTTTATAGCGCCCTATGATATGCTTTAAACGATATTTATAATGTGCATGTGTGTGAAAGATTTAAGGATTTTCAAATACATATATATATAATTTTGTTCTACACAAATTGATAATGCAACTAGTTAAATACGGTTAAATTGCTTTTATGGGCAGGACCTAGTATGGGAGATATGACAAATTATAGACCGATCGTAAAAAATTCTTTAAACTAAATTTCTGTACATAAAAGATATATTTCAGTAAAATTTTGTATCTATATCGTAATTTAGCAATAAGTAATGTGTGTTCAAGTGATTTTCTGAAGGAAAGCTTGCATGGGACCGACCGCACCCATGTTATGGACCGATCATGAAAAAATATTGAAATAGAATTTTGTATACCAAACAAATATTTGTGCCAAAATTTGTATCAATAGCTTCATTGAGTAATGAGTAATGTGCATTTAAGAGATTTTCGTAAAAGGACCTTGTATGGGAGCTATGACCAATTGTGTATATAAAGACAAAATTTCAAAATTCTGTATCTATATCATTATTTGGTAATGAATATTGTGCATTTAAGTGATTTTCTGGAGGGGACCTAGTATGAGAGCTATGACCAAATATGGACCGATCGTAAAACAATTTTATAGTGTAATTTATGTATATAAGAGCAATATTTGTGCTATATGTATGGATATCAATATTTTAAAATGAGTTATGTGCGTTTTAAGTGATTTTCTGGAGGGAACCTCGTATGGGAGCTATGACCAAAGATGAACCTATCGTGAAAAAATTTTTGAAATAACATTCTGTGTACAAAAATAGTATGTATGCCAAATTTTTTATGGGTATCACCATTTGGTAATGAGTTAAGTGCTTTTAAGTGTTTTTCTGAAAGGGACCTTGGATGGGAGCTATGATCAATTATGACCGATAAGAAAACAATTTCACAGTAATATTTCTGTATATATGAGCAATACTTGTGTCAAACTTTATATGGATATATTAATTTAGCAATGACTTATGCGCGTTTAAGTGATTTTCGGAAGGGAACCTTGTATGTGAGCTATGACCAATTATGGACCGATCGGAAAAAAATTTCATAGTAATATTTCTGTGCATATGAGCAATACTTATTCAAATTTTATATGTATATCTTATACCGATCCGAAAAAACCTTCATAGTAATATTTCTGTATATGTGAGCAATACTTGTACCAAATGTTATATTTATATCTTAGCTTAGTAATGAGTTATGTGCGTTTAAGTGATCTTCGGAAGGGGAGCTTGTATGGGAGCTATGACCAATTATGGACCGATCCAGAAAATTTTTCTTTCAATAAATTCTATTGACATAAGATTTTTAATTTGTGAAATTTTGTGAAGATATCAACATTCTGACGGAAGTTATTAACAAAATACTCGTTTCCGGGAATATGTACTTATGTATGGGGAGGTATATGAAATTATGGACGATTCTGGCAATTTTCAGCAAGAATCAAGATCTTGTGTAGAAACGAATGTATGATGACTTTCATGAAATTATCTTGCATAGTTTTCGAGAAAATTACAATCAGAATGTGTAAAAACTGTTTATTTTTTCGGAGTTGTTTTAAATTTGATTCATACTTTTCACGATGTGAACCGATTTTGCTCATTTTCAATACCAAACTGTACCGGATAGTAATGAATATTTTGCTGAATTTCGTTAATTTCCATCGCTTCGTTTTAACGTGAGCGTGTTTTACACAGACAGACAGACGGACATAGCTAAATCGACTCAGAATTTCATAAGGACCCAGAATATATTATACTTTGTTGGGTCTCAGATGAATATTTCTTGGTGTTACACACGGAATGACAACTTATATATACCATCCATCACCACTGATGGTGGTATATATAATTTTTAATTAAAAAATGTTTGTGACCTCTAACATACCACAGTGGGGCAGAATCGAAATATTTTGGAAATAAATCTGGCATTTCTAAACGGCTGATCCGATCGGTATAAAATTTGGCGTGAGCGCAGCAAGGATTTTTTTGTTTTTCATCCAAATACAAAGATTTGTATATTATCTGAAGCGCTCGACAAGATCTGGAAAAAACATGCTTGGATACTTTCTCTTATAATATCCGAGTTATAGGCATTTAAAAATTTAGTGATACAAAATTTACCATACCTCGGTCCGGCTTTTTTGAATACCGGGCGTAATTTTGGACCAAATGGACTAAAAAATTTCAGATCAATATCATTTACAGATCCAAAAATATACGTTTTTTAATTTAAAAATTCAAAAAATTTTAGATTTTTGCCGTTATTATTAATAAATAAAATTTTTCTTTAAGAACATATAACAATTTTATAGTTTTCTAAAAGGTATCTTTACGCAGAACGCTTTGGCGTAAAAAACTTGTCCTATTTTTGAAAATGTTGCCACTGCGTCCTTCCGAATATGACCTATTTTTTATCAAAACTTCAACTTTGGGCGACATGTTCTAAAATCCCAAAGCTGGGATCAGAAAACTGAAAGCAGTTTTGGAAACCTCAATATGTTTTCTATTTACTCCAAAAGTATTTTCCTAGCCCTAAAAGAAATGTGGACCCTATGGGAAAAAATGTAAAAAATCCCATTTTTGGGATTTTCATTCCTATTTTTGGGAATTGCGGGATGACCTTTGACCTTTTAAATTCTTTTTTACATTTTCTTATTTGAAATGACAAATTTAACAAGCGTTGAAAATTTTATTGAGTTTTGTTCATAAATAAAGATTTTCTATATATACATATTTGATTAATTTCTAAAACTATGATTTATATCAAAATTTTAATAGGTCGCAGATAGCTACAACAATTTAGTCCATATTTATCCCTTAATATCATTTTTTAGTTAGATATGGAAATTCTCGACCCTTTACAAAAAATTTCAAGCCAATATCTCAATTACATTCAAAATATGTTCATTTAAACCTGTGTCCTTTAATTTCATCTTTTTCATATTTTAGTATTAAGTATGACAGAACATATTTAAATCTTATATTTACCTATTTTCTATTTGTTTGCTTATCCTTATAATTGAAAGGTCCTATTATGCTTAAATTTTCAGAAATTTATAACTATTTTTTACCTAAATTTTTTCGACAGATCATTTCGTTCTGTTTCGTTTATGATCATGTAGGTAAAATATACAGGTAATGATAATTTCGATTCATTCACTAATAAGAATATCAATGACTGAATTACAGGTTATAGTAATATAGTCCTAAATGTTATAGGTAGACAATTCGTAATTTTTTACTTTGGAATACCTGTATCGGAAATGACAAGAATTGGTATATAAGTAAACTTCTCAGATTTAAGTACCATATTTAATAAATCTACAATGAAGATTACATTAAAGTACGAAGAGTTGTGTTCCGTTTTATGGAGTGTATCTTCGAAAGGGCCAGAAAGAATTGAAGACATTTCAAATTATATAAAAACTACATATAGTAGAAAAGTAGATAAAACTGGCATATCAAAATTGAAAACTTTTTAAAACTTTTTGATGTAAAAAGTAAGTCTGTGGATGGAAATCAAAAGAAATTTCGATTAAAATTTTGTAGTTGGATGGAAACTACTACGGAAATCTCAACTTACAACACATCAACAGGAGCGCCTTGCAAGTCATACGAAGACTTATGTTCAAGGTAAAAAAAGAGGGTCACACAAAAAACTTTTTCAATCTCAAATGAGGAAATTGCTGATACATTTAACGAAATGCTGAAAAAGGAAAACCAACCTATGGATGCCGTACATATTGCAACTATTCTTCCTAATGCAACAACTCTGTGACAATCTGTGACAAAATTTGTCGAATATCTTTGGTAGTTTCTGAGAAAACTACTCAAGAATTAGGGAAAAAACTAATTTTTTTAGGTAGTCTGAAATTTTTACTCATAACTTTTTACGTTGTGAACCGATTTTGCTGATTTTCAAATGCCAAACTGCTTAGGAAAACAATGATATTCTCAGTGAATTTAGTTGATTTTATTTGCTTAGTTTTAACGTGAGCGTGTTTTTAACCAGACAGACAGCAGACGGACAGACGGACACGGCTAAATCGACTCAGAATTTCATAAGGACCCAGAATATATATACATTGTTGGGTCTCAGATGAATATTTTTGGTGTTACACACGGAATGACAAACTTATATATACCCTCTATCACCACTGATGGTGGTGGAGGTTATAACAAGTTAGAGTGCTATATACGGCTGAGCCACTTTTATATTAATACGTTTTTAATTGATCAAATATATGTCTTAAAGAGAACAACCCCGCGATTTAAACAGTTAAATTTATTACATTCAAAGATTTATTGAACATTACAAACCCCATTTTCTTTTATATTTTATAGCGCCCTATGATATGCTTTAACGATATTTAATAATGTGCATGTGTGTGAAAGATTTAAGGATTTTCAAAATACATATATATATAATTTTGTTCTACACAAATTGATAATGCAACTAGTTAAATACGGTTAAATTGCTTTTATGGGCAGGACCTAGTATGGGAGATATGACAAATTATAGACCGATCGTAAAAATTCTTTAAACTAAATTTCTGTACATAAAAGATATATTTCAGTAAAATTTTGTATCTATATCGTAATTTAGCAATAAGTAATGTGTGTTCAAGTGATTTTCTGAAGGAAAGCTTGCATGGGACCGACCGCACCCATGTTATGGACCGATCATGAAAAAATATTGAAATAGAATTTTTGTATACCAAACAAATATTTGTGCCAAAATTTGTATCAATAGCTTCATTTAGTAATGAGTAATGTGCATTTAAGAGATTTTCGTAAAAGGACCTTGTATGGGAGCTATGACCAATTGTGTATATAAAGACAAAATTTCAAAATTCTGTATCTATATCATTATTTGGTAATGAATATTGTGCATTTAAGTGATTTTCTGGAGGGGACCTAGTATGAGAGCTATGACCAAATATGGACCGATCGTAAAACAATTTTATAGTGTAATTTATGTATATAAGAGCAATATTTGTGCTATAGTATGGATATCAATATTTTAAAATGAGTTATGTGCGTTTAAGTGATTTTCTGGAGGGAACCTCGTATGGGAGCTATGACCAAAGATGAACCTATCGTGAAAAAATTTTGAAATAACATTTCTGTGTACAAAAATAGTATGTATGCCAAATTTTTTTATGGGTATCACCATTTGGTAATGAGTTAAGTGCTTTTAAGTGTTTTTCTGAAAGGGACCTTGGATGGGAGCTATGATCAATTATGAACCGATAAGAAAACAATTTCACAGTAATATTTCTGTATATATGAGCAATACTTGTGTCAAACTTTATATGGATATATTAATTTAGCAATGACTTATGCGCGTTTAAGTGATTTTCGGAAGGGAACCTTGTATGTGAGCTATGACCAATTATGGACCGATCGGAAAAAAATTTCATAGTAATATTTCTGTGCATATGAGCAATACTTATTTCAAATTTTATATGTATATCTTATACCGATCCGAAAAAACCTTCATAGTAATATTTCTGTATATGTGAGCAATACTTGTACCAAATGTTATATTTATATCTTAGCTTAGTAATGAGTTATGTGCGTTTAAGTGATCTTCGGAAGGGGAGCTTGTATGGGAGCTATGACCAATTATGGACCGATCCAGAAAATTTTTCTTTCAATAAATTCTATTGACATAAGATTTTAATTTGTGAAATTTTGTGAAGATATCAACATTCTGACGGAAGTTATTAACAAAATACTCGTTTTCCGGGAATATGTACTTATGTATGGGAGGTATATGAAATTATGGACCGATTCTGGCAATTTTCAGCAAGAATCAAGATCTTGTGTAGAAACGAATGTATGATGACTTTCATGAAATTATCTTTGCATAGTTTTCGAGAAAATTACATCAGAATGTGTAAAACTGTTTATTTTTTCGGAGTTGTTTTAAATTTTGATTCATACTTTTCACGATGTGAACCGATTTTGCTCATTTTCAATACCAAACTGTACCGGATAGTAATGAATATTTTGCTGAATTTCGTTAATTTCCATCGCTTCGTTTAACGTGAGCGTGTTTTACACAGACAGACAGACGGACATAGCTAAATCGACTCAGAATTTCATAAGGACCCAGAATATATATACTTTGTTGGGTCTCAGATGAATATTTCTTGGTGTTACACACGGAATGACAAACTTATATATACCATCCATCACCACTGATGGTGGTATATATAATTTTTAATTAAAAAATGTTTGTGACCTCTAACATACCACAGTGGGGCAGAATCGAAATATTTTGGAAATAAATCTGGCATTTCTAAACGGCTGATCCGATCGGTATAAAATTTGGCGTGAGCGCAGCAAGGATTTTTTTGTTTTTCATCCAAATACAAAGATTTGTATATTATCTGAAAGCGCTCGACAAGATCTTGAAAAAACATGCTTGGATACTTATCTCTTATAATATCCGAGTTATAGGCATTTAAAAATTTAGTGATACAAAATTTACCATACCTCGGTCCGGCTTTTTTTGAATACCGGGCGTAATTTTGGACCAAATGGACTAAAAAATTTCAGATCAATATCATTTACAGATCCAAAAATATACGTTTTTTAATTTAAAAATTCAAAAAATTTTAGATTTTTGCCGTTATTATTAATAAAATAAAATTTTCTTTAAGAACATATAACAATTTTATAGTTTTCTAAAAGGTATCTTTACGCAGAACGCTTTGGCGTAAAAAACTTGTCCTATTTTTTGAAAATGTTGCCACTGCGTCCTTCCGAATATGACCTATTTTTTATCAAAACTTCAACTTTGGGCGACATGTTCTAAAATCCCAAAGCTGGGATCAGAAAACTGAAAGCAGTTTTGGAAACCTCAATATGTTTTCTATTTACTCCAAAAGTATTTTCCTAGCCCTAAAAGAAATGTGGACCCTATGGGAAAAAATGTAAAAAATCCCATTTTTGGGATTTTTATTCCTATTTTTGGGAATTGCGGGATGACCTTTGACCTTTTAAATTCTTTTTTTACATTTTCTTATTTGAAATGACAAATTTAACAAGCGTTGAAAATTTTATTGAGTTTTGTTCATAAATAAAGATTTTGTCTTATATTACATATTTGTTAAATTTCTAAAACTATGATTTATATCAAAATTTTAATAGGGTCGCAGATAGCTACAACAATTTAGTCCATATTTATCCCTTAATATCATTTTTTAGTTAGATATGGAAATTCTCGACCCTTTACAAAAAATTTCAAGCCAATATCTCAATTACATTCAAAAATATGTTCATTTAAAACCTGTGTCCTTTAATTTCATCTTTTTCATATTTTAGTATTAAGTATGACAGAACATATTTAAATCTTATATTTACCTATTTTCTATTTGTTTGCTTATCCTTATAATTGAAAGGTCCTATTATGCTTAAATTTTCAGAAATTTATAACTATTTTTTACCTAAATTTTTTCGACAGATCATTTCGTTCTGTTTCGTTTATGATCATGTAGGTAAAAATATACAGGTAATGATAATTTCGATTCATTCACTAATAAGAAATATCAATGACTGAATTACAGGTTATAGTAATATAGTCCTAAATGTTAATAGGTAGACAATTCGTAATTTTTTACTTTGGAATACCTGTATCGGAAATGACAAGAATTGGTATATAAGTAAACTTCTCAGATTTAAGTACCATATTTAATAAATCTACAATGAAGATTACATTAAAGTACGAAGAGTTGTGTTCCGTTTTATGGAGTGTATCTTCGAAAGGGCCAGAAAGAATTGAAGACATTTCAAATTATATAAAAACTACATATAGTAGAAAAGTAGATAAAACTGGCATATCAAAAATTGAAAACTTTTTAAAACTTTTTGATGTAAAAAGTAAGTCTGTGGATGGAAATCAAAAGAAATTTCGATTAAAATTTTGTAGTTGGATGGAAACTACTACGGAAATCTCAACTTACAACACATCAACAGGAGCGCCTTGCAAGTCATACGAAGACTTATGTTCAAGGTAAAAAAAAGAGGGTCACACAAAAACTTTTTTCAATCTCAAATGAGGAAATTGCTGATACATTTAACGAAATGCTGAAAAAGGAAAACCAACCTATGGATGCCGTACATATTGCAACTATTCTTCCTAATGCAACAACTCTGTGACAATCTGTGACAAAATTTGTCGAATTATCTTTGGTAGTTTCTGAGAAAACTACTCAAGAATTAGGGAAAAAACTTAATTTTTTTTAGGTAGTCTGAAATTTTTACTCATAACTTTTTACGTTGTGAACCGATTTTGCTGATTTTCAAATGCCAAACTGCTTAGGAAAACAATGAATATTCTCAGTGAATTTAGTTGATTTTATTTGCTTAGTTTTAACGTGAGCGTGTTTTAACCAGACAGACAGACAGACGGACAGACGGACACGGCTAAATCGACTCAGAATTTCATAAGGACCCAGAATATATATACATTGTTGGGTCTCAGATGAATATTTTTGGTGTTACACACGGAATGACAAACTTATATACCCTCTATCACCACTGATGGTGGTGGAGGTTATAACAAGTTAGAGTGCTATATACGGCTGAGCCACTTTTATATTAATACGTTTTTAATTGATCAAATATATGTCTTAAAGAGAACAACCCCGCGATTTAAACAGTTAAAATTTATTACATTCAAAGATTTATTGAACATTACAAACCCCATTTTCTTTATATTTTTATAGCGCCCTATGATATGCTTTAACGATATTTAATAATGTGCATGTGTGTGAAAGATTTAAGGATTTTCAAAATACATATATATATAATTTTGTTCTACACAAATTGATAATGCAACTAGTTAAATACGGTTAAATTGCTTTTATGGGCAGGACCTAGTATGGGAGATATGACAAATTATAGACCGATCGTAAAAAATTCTTTAAACTAAATTTCTGTACATAAAAGATATATTTCAGTAAAATTTTGTATCTATATCGTAATTTAGCAATAAGTAATGTGTGTTCAAGTGATTTTCTGAAGGAAAGCTTGCATGGGACCGACCGCACCCATGTTATGGACCGATCATGAAAAAATATTGAAATAGAATTTTTGTATACCAAACAAATATTTGTGCCAAAATTTGTATCAATAGCTTCATTTGGTAATGAGTAATGTGCATTTAAGAGATTTTCGTAAAAGGACCTTGTATGGGAGCTATGACCAATTGTGTATATAAAGACAAAATTTCAAAATTCTGTATCTATATCATTATTTGGTAATGAATATTGTGCATTTAAGTGATTTTCTGGAGGGGACCTAGTATGAGATCTATGACCAAATATGGACCGATCGTAAAACAATTTTATAGTGTAATTTATGTATATAAGAGCAATATTTGTGCTATATGTATGGATATCAATATTTTATAATGAGTTATGTGCGTTTAAGTGATTTTCTGGAGGGAACCTCGTATGGGAGCTATGACCAAGGATGAACCTATCGTGAAAAAATTTTGAAATAACATTTCTGTGTACAAAAATAGTATGTATGCCAAATTTTTTATGGGTATCACCATTTGGTAATGAGTTAAGTGCTTTTAAGTGTTTTTCTGAAAGGGACCTTGGATGGGAGCTATGATCAATTATGAACCGATAAGAAAACAATTTCACAGTAATATTTCTGTATATATGAGCAATACTTGTGTCAAACTTTATATGGATATATTAATTTAGCAATGACTTATGCGCGTTTAAGTGATTTTCGGAAGGGAACCTTGTATGTGAGCTATGACCAATTATGGACCGATCGGAAAAAAATTTCATAGTAATATTTCTGTGCATATGAGCAATACTTATTTCAAATTTTATATGTATATCTTATACCGATCCGAAAAAACCTTCATAGTAATATTTCTGTATATGTGAGCAATACTTGTACCAAATGTTATATTTATATCTTAGCTTAGTAATGAGTTATGTGCGTTTAAGTGATCTTCGGAAGGGGAGCTTGTATGGGAGCTATGACCAATTATGGACCGATCCAGAAAATTTTTCTTTCAATAAATTCTATTGACATAAGATTTTAATTTGTGAAATTTTGTGAAGATATCAACATTGTTTGCTTATCCTTATAATTGAAAGGTCCTATTATGCTTAAATTTTCAGAAATTTATAACTATTTTTTACCTAAATTTTTTCGACAGATCATTTCGTTCTGTTTCGTTTATGATCATGTAGGTAAAAATATACAGGTAATGATAATTTCGATTCATTCACTAATAAGAAATATCAATGACTGAATTACAGGTTATAGTAATATAGTCCTAAATGTTAATAGGTAGACAATTCGTAATTTTTTACTTTGGAATACCTGTATCGGAAATGACAAGAATTGGTATATAAGTAAACTTCTCAGATTTTAAGTACCATATTTAATAAATCTACAATGAAGATTACATTAAAGTACGAAGAGTTGTGTTCCGTTTTATGGAGTGTATCTTCGAAAGGGCCAGAAAGAATTGAAGACATTTCAAATTATATAAAAACTACATATAGTAGAAAAGTAGATAAAACTGGCATATCAAAAATTGAAAACTTTTTAAAACTTTTTGATGTAAAAAGTAAGTCTGTGGATGGAAATCAAAAGAAATTTCGATTAAAATTTTGTAGTTGGATGGAAACTACTACGGAAATCTCAACTTACAACACATCAACAGGAGCGCCTTGCAAGTCATACGAAGACTTATGTTCAAGGTAAAAAAAAGAGGGTCACACAAAAACTTTTTTCAATCTCAAATGAGGAAATTGCTGATACATTTAACGAAATGCTGAAAAAGGAAAACCAACCTATGGATGCCGTACATATTGCAACTATTCTTCCTAATGCAACAACTCTGTGACAATCTGTGACAAAATTTGTCGAATTATCTTTGGTAGTTTCTGAGAAAACTACTCAAGAATTAGGGAAAAAACTTAATTTTTTTTAGGTAGTCTGAAATTTTTACTCATAACTTTTTACGTTGTGAACCGATTTTGCTGATTTTCAAATGCCAAACTGCTTAGGAAAACAATGAATATTCTCAGTGAATTTAGTTGATTTTATTTGCTTAGTTTTAACGTGAGCGTGTTTTAACCAGACAGACAGACAGACGGACAGACGGACACGGCTAAATCGACTCAGAATTTCATAAGGACCCAGAATATATATACATTGTTGGGTCTCAGATGAATATTTTTTGGTGTTACACACGGAATGACAAACTTATATATACCCTCTATCACCACTGATGGTGGTGGAGGTTATAACAAGTTAGAGTGCTATATACGGCTGAGCCACTTTTATATTAATACGTTTTTAATTGATCAAATATATGTCTTAAAGAGAACAACCCCGCGATTTAAACAGTTAAAATTTATTACATTCAAAGATTTATTGAACATTACAAACCCCATTTTCTTTTATATTTTTATAGCGCCCTATGATATGCTTTAACGATATTTAATAATGTGCATGTGTGTGAAAGATTTAAGGATTTTCAAAATACATATATATATATAATTTTGTTCTACACAAATTGATAATGCAACTAGTTAAATACGGTTAAATTGCTTTTATGGGCAGGACCTAGTATGGGAGATATGACAAATTATAGACCGATCGTAAAAAATTCTTTAAACTAAATTTCTGTACATAAAAGATATATTTCAGTAAAATTTTGTATCTATATCGTAATTTAGCAATAAGTAATGTGTGTTCAAGTGATTTTCTGAAGGAAAGCTTGCATGGGACCGACCGCACCCATGTTATGGACCGATCATGAAAAAATATTGAAATAGAATTTTTGTATACCAAACAAATATTTGTGCCAAAATTTGTATCAATAGCTTCATTTGGTAATGAGTAATGTGCATTTAAGAGATTTTCGTAAAAGGACCTTGTATGGGAGCTATGACCAATTGTGTATATAAAGACAAAATTTCAAAATTCTGTATCTATATCATTATTTGGTAATGAATATTGTGCATTTAAGTGATTTTCTGGAGGGGACCTAGTATGAGATCTATGACCAAATATGGACCGATCGTAAAACAATTTTATAGTGTAATTTATGTATATAAGAGCAATATTTGTGCTATATGTATGGATATCAATATTTTATAATGAGTTATGTGCGTTTAAGTGATTTTCTGGAGGGAACCTCGTATGGGAGCTATGACCAAGGATGAACCTATCGTGAAAAAATTTTGAAATAACATTTCTGTGTACAAAAATAGTATGTATGCCAAATTTTTTATGGGTATCACCATTTGGTAATGAGTTAAGTGCTTTTGAGTGTTTTTCTGAAAGGGACCTTGGATGGGAGCTATGATCAATTATGAACCGATAAGAAAACAATTTCACAGTAATATTTCTGTATATATGAGCAATACTTGTGTCAAACTTTATATGGATATATTAATTTAGCAATGACTTATGCGCGTTTAAGTGATTTTCGGAAGGGAACCTTGTATGTGAGCTATGACCAATTATGGACCGATCGGAAAAAAATTTCATAGTAATATTTCTGTGCATATGAGCAATACTTATTTCAAATTTTATATGTATATCTTATACCGATCCGAAAAAACCTTCATAGTAATATTTCTGTATATGTGAGCAATACTTGTACCAAATGTTATATTTATATCTTAGCTTAGTAATGAGTTATGTGCGTTTAAGTGATCTTCGGAAGGGGAGCTTGTATGGGAGCTATGACCAATTATGGACCGATCCAGAAAATTTTTCTTTCAATAAATTCTATTGACATAAGATTTTAATTTGTGAAATTTTGTGAAGATATCAACATTCTGACGGAAGTTATTAACAAAATACTCGTTTTCCGGGAATATGTACTTATGTATGGGAGGTATATGAAATTATGGACCGATTCTGGCAATTTTCAGCAAGAATCAAGATCTTGTGTAGAAACGAATGTATGATGACTTTCATGAAATTATCTTGCATAGTTTTCGAGAAAATTACATCAGAATGTGTAAAAACTGTTTATTTTTTCGGAGTTGTTTTAAATTTTGATTCATACTTTTCACGATGTGAACCGATTTTGCTCATTTTCAATACCAAACTGTACCGGATAGTAATGAATATTTTTGCTGAATTTCGTTAATTTCCATCGCTTCGTTTTAACGTGAGCGTGTTTTACACAGACAGACAGACGGACATAGCTAAATCGACTCAGAATTTATATACTTTGTTGGGTCTCAGATGAATATTTCTTGGTGTTACACACGGAATGACAAACTTATATATACCATCCATCACCACTGATGGTGGTATATATAATTTTTAATTAAAAAATGTTTGTGACCTCTAACATACCACAGTGGGGCAGAATCGAAATATTTTGGAAATAAATCTGGCATTTCTAAACGGCTGATCCGATCGGTATAAAATTTGGCGTGAGCGCAGCAAGGATTTTTTTGTTTTTCATCCAAATACAAAGATTTGTATATTATCTGAAAGCGCTCGACAAGATCTTGAAAAAACATGCTTGGATACTTATCTCTTATAATATCCGAGTTATAGGCATTTAAAAATTTAGTGATACAAAATTTACCATACCTCGGTCCGGCTTTTTTTGAATACCGGGCGTAATTTTGGACCAAATGGACTAAAAAATTTCAGATCAATATCATTTACAGATCCAAAAATATACGTTTTTTAATTTAAAAATTCAAAAAATTTTAGATTTTTGCCGTTATTATTAATAAAATAAAATTTTCTTTAAGAACATATAACAATTTTATAGTTTTCTAAAAGGTATCTTTACGCAGAACGCTTTGGCGTAAAAAACTTGTCCTATTTTTTGAAAATGTTGCCACTGCGTCCTTCCGAATATGACCTATTTTTTATCAAAACTTCAACTTTGGGCGACATGTTCTAAAATCCCAAAGCTGGGATCAGAAAACTGATTTTGGGATTTTCATTCCTATTTTTGGGAATTGCGGGATGACCTTTGACCTTTTAAATTCTTTTTTTACATTTTCTTATTTGAAATGACAAATTTAACAAGCGTTGAAAATTTTATTGAGTTTTGTTCATAAATAAAGATTTTGTCATATATTACATATTTGATTAATTTCTAAAACTATGATTTATATCAAAATTTTAATAGGGTCGCAGATAGCTACAACAATTTAGTCCATATTTATCACTTAATATCATTTTTTAGTTAGATATGGAAATTCTCGACCCTTTACAAAAAATTTCAAGCCAATATCTCAATTACATTCAAAAATATGTTCATTTAAACCTGTGTCCTTTAATTTCATCTTTTTCATATTTTAGTATTAAGTATGACAGAACATATTTAAATCTTATATTTACCTATTTTCTATTTGTTTGCTTATCCTTATAATTGAAAGGTCCTATTATGCTTAAATTTTCAGAAATTTATAACTATTTTTTACCTAAATTTTTTCGACAGATCATTTCGTTCTGTTTCGTTTATGATCATGTAGGTAAAAATATACAGGTAATGATAATTTCGATTCATTCACTAATAAGAAATATCAATGACTGAATTACAGGTTATAGTAATATAGTCCTAAATGTTAATAGGTAGACAATTCGTAATTTTTTACTTTGGAATACCTGTATCGGAAATGACAAGAATTGGTATATAAGTAAACTTCTCAGATTTTAAGTACCATATTTAATAAATCTACAATGAAGATTACATTAAAGTACGAAGAGTTGTGTTTCGTTTTATGGAGTGTATCTTCGAAAGGGCCAGAAAGAATTGAAGACATTTCAAATTATATAAAAACTACATATAGTAGAAAAGTAGATAAAACTGGCATATCAAAAATTGAAAACTTTTTAAAACTTTTTGATGTAAAAAGTAAGTCTGTGGATGGAAATCAAAAGAAATTTCGATTAAAATTTTGTAGTTGGATGGAAACTACTACGGAAATCTCAACTTACAACACATCAACAGGAGCGCCTTGCAAGTCATACGAAGACTTATGTTCAAGGTAAAAAAAGAGGGTCACACAAAAACTTTTTTCAATCTCAAATGAGAAAATTGCTGATACATTTAACGAAATGCTGAAAAAGGAAAACCAACCTATGGATGCCGTACATATTGCAACTATTCTTCCTAATGCAACAACTCTGTGACAATCTGTGACAAAATTTGTCGAATTATCTTTGGTAGTTTCTGAGAAAACTACTCAAGAATTAGGGAAAAAACTTATTTTTTTTTAGGTAGTCTGAAATTTTTACTCATAACTTTTTACGTTGTGAACCGATTTTGCTGATTTTCAAATGCCAAACTGCTTAGGAAAACAATGAATATTCTCAGTGAATTTAGTTGATTTTATTTGCTTAGTTTTAACGTGAGCGTGTTTTAACCAGACAGACAGACAGACGGACAGACGGACACGGCTAAATCGACTCAGAATTTCATAAGGACCCAGAATATATATACATTGTTGGGTCTCAGATGAATATTTTTTGGTGTTACACACGGAATGACAAACTTATATATACCCTCTATCACCACTGATGGTGGTGGAGGTTATAACAAGTTAGAGTGCTATATACGGCTGAGCCACTTTTATATTAATACGTTTTTAATTGATCAAATATATGTCTTAAAGAGAACAACCCCGCGATTTAAACAGTTAAAATTTATTACATTCAAAGATTTATTGAACATTACAAACCCCATTTTCTTTTATATTTTTATAGCGCCCTATGATATGCTTTAACGATATTTAATAATGTGCATGTGTGTGAAAGATTTAAGGATTTTCAAAATACATATATATATAATTTTGTTCTACACAAATTGATAATGCAACTAGTTAAATACGGTTAAATTGCTTTTATGGGCAGGACCTAGTATGGGAGATATGACAAATTATAGACCGATCGTAAAAAATTCTTTAAACTAAATTTCTGTACATAAAAGATATATTTCAGTAAAATTTTGTATCTATATCGTAATTTAGCAATAAGTAATGTGTGTTCAAGTGATTTTCTGAAGGAAAGCTTGCATGGGACCGACCGCACCCATGTTATGGACCGATCATGAAAAAATATTGAAATAGAATTTTTGTATACCAAACAAATATTTGTGCCAAAATTTGTATCAATAGCTTCATTTGGTAATGAGTAATGTGCATTTAAGAGATTTTCGTAAAAGGACCTTGTATGGGAGCTATGACCAATTGTGTATATAAAGACAAAATTTCAAAATTCTGTATCTATATCATTATTTGGTAATGAATATTGTGCATTTAAGTGATTTTCTGGAGGGGACCTAGTATGAGAGCTATGACCAAATATGGACCGATCGTAAAACAATTTTATAGTGTAATTTATGTATATAAGAGCAATATTTGTGCTATATGTATGGATATCAATATTTTATAATGAGTTATGTGCGTTTAAGTGATTTTCTGGAGGGAACCTCGTATGGGAGCTATGACCAAAGATGAACCTATCGTGAAAAAATTTTGAAATAACATTTCTGTGTACAAAAATAGTATGTATGCCAAATTTTTTATGGGTATCACCATTTGGTAATGAGTTAAGTGCTTTTAAGTGTTTTTCTGAAAGGGACCTTGGATGGGAGCTATGATCAATTATGAACCGATAAGAAAACAATTTCACAGTAATATTTCTGTATATATGAGCAATACTTGTGTCAAACTTTATATGGATATATTAATTTAGCAATGACTTATGCGCGTTTAAGTGATTTTCGGAAGGGAACCTTGTATGTGAGCTATGACCAATTATGGACCGATCGGAAAAAAATTTCATAGTAATATTTCTGTGCATATGAGCAATACTTATTTCAAATTTTATATGTATATCTTATACCGATCCGAAAAAACCTTCATAGTAATATTTCTGTATATGTGAGCAATACTTGTACCAAATGTTATATTTATATCTTAGCTTAGTAATGAGTTATGTGCGTTTAAGTGATCTTCGGAAGGGGAGCTTGTATGGGAGCTATGACCAATTATGGACCGATCCAGAAAATTTTTCTTTCAATAAATTCTATTGACATAAGATTTTAATTTGTGAAATTTTGTGAAGATATCAACATTCTGACGGAAGTTATTAACAAAATACTCGTTTCCGGGAATATGTACTTATGTATGGGAGGTATATGAAATTATGGACCGATTCTGGCAATTTTCAGCAAGAATCAAGATCTTGTGTAGAAACGAATGTATGATGACTTTCATGAAATTATCTTGCATAGTTTTCGAGAAAATTACATCAGAATGTGTAAAAACTGTTTATTTTTTTCGGAGTTGTTTTAAATTTTGATTCATACTTTTCACGATGTGAACCGATTTTGCTCATTTTCAATACCAAACTGTACCGGATAGTAATGAATATTTTTGCTGAATTTCGTTAATTTCCATCGCTTCGTTTTAACGTGAGCGTGTTTTACACAGACAGACAGACGGACATAGCAAAATCGACTCAGAATTTCATAAGGACCCAGAATATATATACTTTGTTGGGTCTCAGATGAATATTTCTTGGTGTTACACACGGAATGACAAACTTATATATACCATCCATCACCACTGATGGTGGTATATATAATTTTTAATTAAAAAATGTTTGTGACCTCTAACATACCACAGTGGGGCAGAATCGAAATATTTTGGAAATAAATCTGGCATTTCTAAACGGCTGATCCGATCGGTATAAAATTTGGCGTGAGCGCAGCAAGGATTTTTTTGTTTTTCATCCAAATACAAAGATTAGTATATATATATATATATATATTATCTGAAAGCGCTCGACAAGATCTTGAAAAAACATGCTTGGATACTTATCTCTTATAATATACGAGTTATAGGCATTTAAAAATTTAGTGATACAAAATTTACCATACCTCGGTCCGGCTTTTTTTGAATACCGGGCGTAATTTTGGACCAAATGGACTAAAAAATTTCAGATCAATATCATTTACAGATCCAAAAATATACGTTTTTTAATTTAAAAATTCAAAAAATTTTAGATTTTTGCCGTTATTATTAATAAAATAAAATTTTCTTTAAGAACATATAACAATTTTATAGTTTTCTAAAAGGTATCTTTACGCAGAACGCTTTGGCGTAAAAAACTTGTCCTATTTTTTGAAAATGTTGCCACTGCGTCCTTCCGAATATGACCTATTTTTATCAAAACTTCAACTTTGGGCGACATATTCTAAAATCCCAAAGCTGGGATCAGAAAACTGAAAGCAGTTTTGGAAACCTCAATATGTTTTCTATTTACTCCAAAAGTATTTTCCTAGCCCTAAAAGAAATGTGGACCCTATGGGAAAAAATGTAAAATATTCCATTTTTGAGATTTTCATCCTATTTTTGGGAATTGCGGGATGACCTTTGACCTTTTAAATTCTTTTTTTACATTTTCTTATTTGAAATGACAAATTTAACAAGCGTTGAAAATTTTATTGAGTTTTGTTCATAAATAAAGATTTTGTCATATATTACATATTTGATTAATTTCTAAAACTATGATTTATATCAAAATTTTAATAGGGTCGCAGATAGCTACAACAATTTAGTCCATATTTATCACTTAATATCATTTTTTAGTTAGATATGGAAATTCTCGACCCTTTACAAAAAATTTCAAGCCAATATCTCAATTACATTCAAAAATATGTTCATTTAAACCTGTGTCCTTTAATTTCATCTTTTTCATATTTTAGTATTAAGTATGACAGAACATATTTAAATCTTATATTTACCTATTTTCTATTTGTTTGCTTATCCTTATAATTGAAAGGTCCTATTATGCTTAAATTTTCAGAAATTTATAACTATTTTTTACCTAAATTTTTTCGACAGATCATTTCGTTCTGTTTCGTTTATGATCATGTAGGTAAAAATATACAGGTAATGATAATTTCGATTCATTCACTAATAAGAAATATCAATGACTGAATTACAGGTTATAGTAATATAGTCCTAAATGTTAATAGGTAGACAATTCGTAATTTTTTACTTTGGAATACCTGTATCGGAAATGACAAGAATTGGTATATAAGTAAACTTCTCAGATTTTAAGTACCATATTTAATAAATCTACAATGAAGATTACATTAAAGTACGAAGAGTTGTGTTTCGTTTTATGGAGTGTATCTTCGAAAGGGCCAGAAAGAATTGAAGACATTTCAAATTATATAAAAACTACATATAGTAGAAAAGTAGATAAAACTGGCATATCAAAAATTGAAAACTTTTTAAAACTTTTTGATGTAAAAAGTAAGTCTGTGGATGGAAATCAAAAGAAATTTCGATTAAAATTTTGTAGTTGGATGGAAACTACTACGGAAATCTCAACTTACAACACATCAACAGGAGCGCCTTGCAAGTCATACGAAGACTTATGTTCAAGGTAAAAAAAGAGGGTCACACAAAAACTTTTTTCAATCTCAAATGAGAAAATTGCTGATACATTTAACGAAATGCTGAAAAAGGAAAACCAACCTATGGATGCCGTACATATTGCAACTATTCTTCCTAATGCAACAACTCTGTGACAATCTGTGACAAAATTTGTCGAATTATCTTTGGTAGTTTCTGAGAAAACTACTCAAGAATTAGGGAAAAAACTTATTTTTTTTTAGGTAGTCTGAAATTTTTACTCATAACTTTTTACGTTGTGAACCGATTTTGCTGATTTTCAAATGCCAAACTGCTTAGGAAAACAATGAATATTCTCAGTGAATTTAGTTGATTTTATTTGCTTAGTTTTAACGTGAGCGTGTTTTAACCAGACAGACAGACAGACGGACAGACGGACACGGCTAAATCGACTCAGAATTTCATAAGGACCCAGAATATATATACATTGTTGGGTCTCAGATGAATATTTTTTGGTGTTACACACGGAATGACAAACTTATATATACCCTCTATCACCACTGATGGTGGTGGAGGTTATAACAAGTTAGAGTGCTATATACGGCTGAGCCACTTTTATATTAATACGTTTTTAATTGATCAAATATATGTCTTAAAGAGAACAACCCCGCGATTTAAACAGTTAAAATTTATTACATTCAAAGATTTATTGAACATTACAAACCCCATTTTCTTTTATATTTTTATAGCGCCCTATGATATGCTTTAACGATATTTAATAATGTGCATGTGTGTGAAAGATTTAAGGATTTTCAAAATACATATATATATAATTTTGTTCTACACAAATTGATAATGCAACTAGTTAAATACGGTTAAATTGCTTTTATGGGCAGGACCTAGTATGGGAGATATGACAAATTATAGACCGATCGTAAAAAATTCTTTAAACTAAATTTCTGTACATAAAAGATATATTTCAGTAAAATTTTGTATCTATATCGTAATTTAGCAATAAGTAATGTGTGTTCAAGTGATTTTCTGAAGGAAAGCTTGCATGGGACCGACCGCACCCATGTTATGGACCGATCATGAAAAAATATTGAAATAGAATTTTTGTATACCAAACAAATATTTGTGCCAAAATTTGTATCAATAGCTTCATTTGGTAATGAGTAATGTGCATTTAAGAGATTTTCGTAAAAGGACCTTGTATGGGAGCTATGACCAATTGTGTATATAAAGACAAAATTTCAAAATTCTGTATCTATATCATTATTTGGTAATGAATATTGTGCATTTAAGTGATTTTCTGGAGGGGACCTAGTATGAGAGCTATGACCAAATATGGACCGATCGTAAAACAATTTTATAGTGTAATTTATGTATATAAGAGCAATATTTGTGCTATATGTATGGATATCAATATTTTATAATGAGTTATGTGCGTTTAAGTGATTTTCTGGAGGGAACCTCGTATGGGAGCTATGACCAAAGATGAACCTATCGTGAAAAAATTTTGAAATAACATTTCTGTGTACAAAAATAGTATGTATGCCAAATTTTTTATGGGTATCACCATTTGGTAATGAGTTAAGTGCTTTTAAGTGTTTTTCTGAAAGGGACCTTGGATGGGAGCTATGATCAATTATGAACCGATAAGAAAACAATTTCACAGTAATATTTCTGTATATATGAGCAATACTTGTGTCAAACTTTATATGGATATATTAATTTAGCAATGACTTATGCGCGTTTAAGTGATTTTCGGAAGGGAACCTTGTATGTGAGCTATGACCAATTATGGACCGATCGGAAAAAAATTTCATAGTAATATTTCTGTGCATATGAGCAATACTTATTTCAAATTTTATATGTATATCTTATACCGATCCGAAAAAACCTTCATAGTAATATTTCTGTATATGTGAGCAATACTTGTACCAAATGTTATATTTATATCTTAGCTTAGTAATGAGTTATGTGCGTTTAAGTGATCTTCGGAAGGGGAGCTTGTATGGGAGCTATGACCAATTATGGACCGATCCAGAAAATTTTTCTTTCAATAAATTCTATTGACATAAGATTTTAATTTGTGAAATTTTGTGAAGATATCAACATTCTGACGGAAGTTATTAACAAAATACTCGTTTCCGGGAATATGTACTTATGTATGGGAGGTATATGAAATTATGGACCGATTCTGGCAATTTTCAGCAAGAATCAAGATCTTGTGTAGAAACGAATGTATGATGACTTTCATGAAATTATCTTGCATAGTTTTCGAGAAAATTACATCAGAATGTGTAAAAACTGTTTATTTTTTTCGGAGTTGTTTTAAATTTTGATTCATACTTTTCACGATGTGAACCGATTTTGCTCATTTTCAATACCAAACTGTACCGGATAGTAATGAATATTTTTGCTGAATTTCGTTAATTTCCATCGCTTCGTTTTAACGTGAGCGTGTTTTACACAGACAGACGGACATAGCAAAATCGACTCAGAATTTCATAAGGACCCAGAATATATATACTTTGTTGGGTCTCAGATGAATATTTCTTGGTGTTACACACGGAATGACAAACTTATATATACCATCCATCACCACTGATGGTGGTATATATAATTTTTAATTAAAAAATGTTTGTGACCTCTAACATACCACAGTGGGGCAGAATCGAAATATTTTGGAAATAAATCTGGCATTTCTAAACGGCTGATCCGATCGGTATAAAATTTGGCGTGAGCGCAGCAAGGATTTTTTTGTTTTTCATCCAAATACAAAGATTAGTATATATATATATATATATATTATCTGAAAGCGCTCGACAAGATCTTGAAAAAACATGCTTGGATACTTATCTCTTATAATATACGAGTTATAGGCATTTAAAAATTTAGTGATACAAAATTTACCATACCTCGGTCCGGCTTTTTTTGAATACCGGGCGTAATTTTGGACCAAATGGACTAAAAAATTTCAGATCAATATCATTTACAGATCCAAAAATATACGTTTTTTAATTTAAAAATTCAAAAAATTTTAGATTTTTGCCGTTATTATTAATAAAATAAAATTTTCTTTAAGAACATATAACAATTTTATAGTTTTCTAAAAGGTATCTTTACGCAGAACGCTTTGGCGTAAAAAACTTGTCCTATTTTTTGAAAATGTTGCCACTGCGTCCTTCCGAATATGACCTATTTTTATCAAAACTTCAACTTTGGGCGACATATTCTAAAATCCCAAAGCTGGGATCAGAAAACTGAAAGCAGTTTTGGAAACCTCAATATGTTTTCTATTTACTCCAAAAGTATTTTCCTAGCCCTAAAAGAAATGTGGACCCTATGGGAAAAAAATGTAAAATATTCCATTTTTGGGATTTTCATACCTATTTTTGGGAATTGCGGGATGACCTTTGACCTTTTAAATTCTTTTTTTACATTTTCTTATTTGAAATGACAAATTTAACAAGCGTTGAAAATTTTATTGAGTTTTGTTCATAAATAAAGATTTTGTCTTATATTACATATTTGTTAAATTTTTAAAACTATGATTTATATCAAAATTTTAATAGGGTCGCAGATAGCTACAACAATTTAGTCCATATTTATCCCTTAATATCATTTTTTAGTTAGATATGGAAATTCTCGACCCTTTACAAAAAATTTCAAGCCAATATCTCAATTACATTCAAAAATATGTTCATTTAAACCTGTGTCCTTTAATTTCATCTTTTTCATATTTTAGTATTAAGTATGACAGAACATATTTAAAACTTATATTTACCTATTTTCTATTTGTTTGCTTATCCTTATAATTGAAAGGTCCTATTATGCTTAAATTTTCAGAAATTTATAACTATTTTTTACCTAAATTTATTCGACAGATCATTTCGTTCTGTTTCGTTTATGATCATGTAGGTAAAAATATACAGGTAATGATAATTTCGATTCATTCACTAATAAGAAATATCAATGACTGAATTACAGGTTATAGTAATATAGTCCTAAATGTTAATAGGTAGACAATTCGTAATTTTTTACTTTGGAATACCTGTATCGGAAATGACAAGAATTGGTATATAAGTAAACTTCTCAGATTTTAAGTACCATATTTAATAAATCTACAATGAAGATTACATTAAAGTACGAAGAGTTGTGTTCCGTTTTATGGAGTGTATCTTCGAAAGGGCCAGAAAGAATTGAAGACATTTCAAATTATATAAAAACTACATATAGTAGAAAAGTAGATAAAACTGGCATATCAAAAATTGAAAACTTTTTAAAACTTTTTGATGTAAAAAGTAAGTCTGTGGATGGAAATCAAAAGAAATTTCGATTAAAATTTTGTAGTTGGATGGAAACTACTACGGAAATCTCAACTTACAACACATCAACAGGAGCGCCTTGCAAGTCATACGAAGACTTATGTTCAAGGTAAAAAAAAGAGGGTCACACAAAAACTTTTTTCAATCTCAAATGAGGAAATTGCTGATACATTTAACGAAATGCTGAAAAAGGAAAACCAACCTATGGATGCCGTACATATTGCAACTATTCTTCCTAATGCAACAACTCTGTGACAATCTGTGACAAAATTTGTCGAATTATCTTTGGTAGTTTCTGAGAAAACTACTCAAGAATTAGGGAAAAAAAACTTAATTTTTTTAGGTAGTCTGAAATTTTTACTCATAACTTTTTACGTTGTGAACCGATTTTGCTGATTTTCAAATGCCAAACTGCTTAGGAAAACAATGAATATTCTCAGTGAATTTAGTTGATTTTATTTGCTTAGTTTTAACGTGAGCGTGTTTTAACCAGACAGACAGACGGACAGACGGACATGGCTAAATCGACTCAGAATTTCATAAGGACCCAGAATATATATACATTGTTGGGTCTCAGATGAATATTTTTTGGTGTTACACACGGAATGACAAACTTATATATACCCTCTATCACCACTGATGGTGGTGGAGGTTATAACAAGTTAGAGTGCTATATACGGCTGAGCCACTTTTATATTAATACGTTTTTAATTGATCAAATATATGTCTTAAAGAGAACAACCCCGCGATTTAAACAGTTAAAATTTATTACATTCAAAGATTTATTGAACATTACAAACCCCATTTTCTTTTATATTTTTATAGCGCCCTATGATATGCTTTAACGATATTTAATAATGTGCATGTGTGTGAAAGATTTAAGGATTTTCAAAATACATATATATATAATTTTGTTCTACACAAATTGATAATGCAACTAGTTAAATACGGTTAAATTGCTTTTATGGGCAGGACCTAGTATGGGAGATATGACAAATTATAGACCGATCGTAAAAAATTCTTTAAACTAAATTTCTGTACATAAAAGATATATTTCAGTAAAATTTTGTATCTATATCGTAATTTAGCAATAAGTAATGTGTGTTCAAGTGATTTTCTGAAGGAAAGCTTGCATGGGACCGACCGCACCCATGTTATGGACCGATCATGAAAAAATATTGAAATAGAATTTTTGTATACCAAACAAATATTTGTGCCAAAATTTGTATCAATAGCTTCATTTGGTAATGAGTAATGTGCATTTAAGAGATTTTCGTAAAAGGACCTTGTATGGGAGCTATGACCAATTGTGTATATAAAGACAAAATTTCAAAATTCTGTATCTATATCATTATTTGGTAATGAATATTGTGCATTTAAGTGATTTTCTGGAGGGGACCTAGTATGAGAGCTATGACCAAATATGGACCGATCGTAAAACAATTTTATAGTGTAATTTATGTATATAAGAGCAATATTTGTGCTATATGTATGGATATCAATATTTTATAATGAGTTATGTGCGTTTAAGTGATTTTCTGGAGGGAACCTCGTATGGGAGCTATGACCAAAGATGAACCTATCGTGAAAAAATTTGAAATAACATTTCTGTGTACAAAAATAGTATGTATGCCAAATTTTTTATGGGTATCACCATTTGGTAATGAGTTAAGTGCTTTTAAGTGTTTTTCTGAAAGGGACCTTGGATGGGAGCTATGATCAATTATGAACCGATAAGAAAACAATTTCACAGTAATATTTCTGTATATATGAGCAATACTTGTGTCAAACTTTATATGGATATATTAATTTAGCAATGACTTATGCGCGTTTAAGTGATTTTCGGAAGGGAACCTTGTATGTGAGCTATGACCAATTATGGACCGATCGGAAAAAAATTTCATAGTAATATTTCTGTGCATATGAGCAATACTTATTCCAAATTTTATATGTATATCTTATACCGATCCGAAAAAACCTTCATAGTAATATTTCTGTATATGTGAGCAATACTTGTACCAAATGTTATATTTATATCTTAGCTTAGTAATGAGTTATGTGCGTTTAAGTGATCTTCGGAAGGGGAGCTTGTATGGGAGCTATGACCAATTATGGACCGATCCAGAAAATTTTTCTTTCAATAAATTCTATTGACATAAGATTTTAATTTGTGAGATTTTGTGAAGATATCAACATTCTGACGGAAGTTATTAACAAAATACTCGTTTTCCGGGAATATGTACTTATGTATGGGAGGTATATGAAATTATGGACCGATTCTGGCAATTTTCAGCAAGAATCAAGATCTTGTGTAGAAACGAATGTATGATGACTTTCATGAAATTATCTTGCATAGTTTTCGAGAAAATTACATCAGAATGTGTAAAAACTGTTTATTTTTTTCGGAGTTGTTTTAAATTTTGATTCATACTTTTCACGATGTGAACCGATTTTGCTCATTTTCAATACCAAACTGTACCGGATAGTAATGAATATTTTTGCTGAATTTCGATAATTTCCATCGCTTCGTTTTAACGTGAGCGTGTTTTACACAGACAGACGGACATAGCTAAATCGACTCAGAATTTCATAAGGACCCAGAATATATATACTTTGTTGGGTCTCAGATGAATATTTCTTGGTGTTACACACGGAATGACAAACTTATATATACCATCCATCACCACTGATGGTGGTATATATAATTTTTAATTAAAAAATGTTTGTGACCTCTAACATACCACAGTGGGGCAGAATCGAAATATTTTGGAAATAAATCTGGCATTTCTAAACGGCTGATCCGATCGGTATAAAATTTGGCGTGAGCGCAGCAAGGATTTTTTTGTTTTTCATCCAAATACAAAGATTTGTATATTATCTGAAAGCGCTCCACAAGATCTTGAAAAAACATGCTTGGATACTTATCTCTTATAATATCCGAGTTATAGGCATTTAAAAATTTAGTGATACAAAATTTACCATACCTCGGTCCGGCTTTTTTTGAATACCGGGCGTAATTTTGGACCAAATGGACTAAAAAATTTCAGATCAATATCATTTACAGATCCAAAAATATACGTTTTTTAATTTAAAAATTCAAAAAATTTTAGATTTTTGCCGTTATTATTAATAAAATAAAATTTTCTTTAAGAACATATAACAATTTTATAGTTTTCTAAAAGGTATCTTTACGCAGAACGCTTTGGCGTAAAAAACTTGTCCTATTTTTTGAAAATGTTGCCACTGCGTCCTTCCGAATATGACCTATTTTTTATCAAAACTTCAACTTTGGGCGACATGTTCTAAAATCCCAAAGCTGGGATCAGAAAACTGAAAGCAGTTTTGGAAACCTCAATATGTTTTCTATTTACTCCAAAAGTATTTTCCTAGCCCTAAAAGAAATGTGGACCCTATGGGAAAAAATGTAAAAAATCCCATTTTTGGGATTTTCATTCCTATTTTTGGGAATTGCGGGATGACCTTTGACCTTTTAAATTCTTTTTTTACATTTTCTTATTTGAAATGACAAATTTAACAAGCGTTGAAAATTTTATTGAGTTTTGTTCATAAATAAAGATTTTGTCTTATATTACATATTTGTTAAATTTCTAAAACTATGATTTATATCAAAATTTTAATAGGGTCGCAGATAGCTACAACAATTTAGTCCATATTTATCCCTTAATATCATTTTTTAGTTAGATATGGAAATTCTCGACCCTTTACAAAAAATTTCAAGCCAATATCTCAATTACATTCAAAAATATGTTCATTTAAACCTGTGTCCTTTAATTTCATCTTTTTCATATTTTAGTATTAAGTATGACAGAACATATTTAAATCTTATATTTACCTATTTTCTATTTGTTTGCTTATCCTTATAATTGAAAGGTCCTATTATGCTTAAATTTTCAGAAATTTATAACTATTTTTTACCTAAATTTTTTCGACAGATCATTTCGTTCTGTTTCGTTTATGATCATGTAGGTAAAAATATACAGGTAATGATAATTTCGATTCATTCACTAATAAGAAATATCAATGACTGAATTACAGGTTATAGTAATATAGTCCTAAATGTTAATAGGTAGACAATTCGTAATTTTTTACTTTGGAATACCTGTATCGGAAATGACAAGAATTGGTATATAAGTAAACTTCTCAGATTTTAAGTACCATATTTAATAAATCTACAATGAAGATTACATTAAAGTACGAAGAGTTGTGTTCCGTATTATGGAGTGTATCTTCGAAAGGGCCAGAAAGAATTGAAGACATTTCAAATTATATAAAAACTACATATAGTAGAAAAGTAGATAAAACTGGCATATCAAAAACTTTTTAAAACATTTTGATGTAAAAAGTAAGTCTGTGGATGGAAATCAAAAGAAATTTCGATTAAAATTTTGTAGTTGGATGGAAACTACTACGGAAATCTCAACTTACAACACATCAACAGGAGCGCCTTGCAAGTCATACGAAGACTTATGTTCAAGGTAAAAAAAAGAGGGTCACACAAAAACTTTTTTCAATCTCAAATGAGGAAATTGCTGATACATTTAACGAAATGCTGAAAAAGGAAAACCAACCTATGGATGCCGTACATATTGCAACTATTCTTCCTAATGCAACAACTCCAACATCACAATCAAATTTTACTGAAGAGGAAGCAATAGCGCTTATGTTGGAACTGGGTCTCAGTCGAAATAAGTACTAAATATTAAGGAAAGCTCTGCATGAAAAAGGACACAATATATTACCATCATACAAGGCGATCCAGGAGAAAAAACAAACTATCCTACCATCACCTATTGCTGTTAATGATGTGGAAGCTTGTATTGATATATCATCTTTGCTCGAAAACACAGCATCAAGAATTGTGTCAGACTTTTCAGAAGACCAACTAAGGAAAATTCATAACTGTGATGTTGTCTTAATGTGTAAGTGGGGATGTGACGGTTTATCAGCACTTCCAGAATACAAACAAGCTTGTGGAAGACGGACATTAGCAGACTACAAAAGTGTATTTATGTCATAAGTGCCATTCCGAATTCGTTCATATTCCCTTAATCCATCATCGTCAAGCATCGGAAATTCATTTGAAGATATATGGATCAATACAACTCCGGGTTCAAAAAATTTTTGTAGACCCATTGGATTTGAATATATAAAGGAGTCAAAGAAAACAATAAAAGATTTAGTGGAATATTTAAAAGATGAAATAAATGCACTGGAGCCCATTTGCATAAAAATAATTTAAATGAAGTTGTCCACTACATTGGTGAATCTTTCGATAGCAAACTGTATACACTGGCAGTATGCATTGACATCGAAGGCGCTTTCAATAACGTGCACACTGATACCCTTATCCAATCCCTAGACCAGTTTTATGTTGACCGGGTGCTTCGTAAATGGATCAACTACATGCTAAGGAACAGATGGATAAGCTGCGAGATGTACGATATAACCATCAGGAAAAAGGTATTTCGCGGTATACCACAGGGTGGTATTTTGTCACCTTTACTCTGGGTCACCACGATTTATAGCCTCCTAAGGACCCTAACCGAGAAAGGACTTAGACCTGTCTGCTATGCAGACGATATCGTAATACTTTTAAAGGGAAAGGATCCAAATTACTTGTGTAGAAGAGCTGAGGAGGCTCTGAATACGGCCTTGAGCTGGGCTCAACCGAGAGGCCTCAATGTTAACCCGGCGAAGACGGAAATCTGTCTTTTCACAAGAAAGACAAAATTTTCTACATATACTGAACCTTGCTTCTTGGGCAAGAAGATACCGGTGACAGACAAAGTTAAGTACTTAGGTGTAATACTTGACCGGAAATTAAAATGGAGACACCACATAGAGGATAGGATCAACAAGGCACATCGGTGCTGGGCGATATATAGGAGAACCATAGGCATGAAATGGGGTCTTAGTCCTACTATGACAAATTGGCTTTACAAAAGTGTAATTAGACCAATTCTAGCTTATGCTTCAATAATCTGGTGGACTGCTTTGGACAAAAAGTGTAATATCAAACTACTACAGGGAGTTCAGCGTACATGCTGCTTGGGTATAAGTGGTGCCATGTGTACTACTTCAACCAAGGCTCTGGAAACGTTGCTAGATATTCCACCCATTGAAACATATATAAGATATGAGGCGGCGCTTACAGCCGAACGGCTCTTTACTTTAGGCGAACTGGCCAAAAACGGTTATAGGACACGTCATCAATGTATACTGGACACATTGGAAGGTTATACACATTCATCGGACGTGCCTGATCGCATACCAGACTCTGAATATGTCGGAAACTTTGAAACGCTAATCCCAGATAGAATGTCTTGGTCAAGCGGAACATTAGAGCAAATACCAGTAGGAATCCGTTGCTACACGGATGGCTCTAAATTAGGGGACAAAGTGGGTCTGGGGTTCTATATTGAAGACCCAGAAACAGAAATATACCACCGTTTACCTAATCATAACACAAGCTTCCAGGCAGAAGTACGAGCAATAACGGAATGTGTAAATTGGATTAGAATAAATATGGCGCCCACAGGGCTTAATATATTTACCGACAGCCAGAAGGCAATTTGTGCGATATCAGGTGATAGAATTAAATCTAAGACCGTATTGGATTGTAAGAAAGCTTTAACTGAATACTCTCCCAGAGGTAAGGTTCACATCATATGGGTACCAGGCCACTCGGGAGTAATCGGCAACGAAAGGGCGAATGTAATAGCTTTAAAGGGAAGGGAGCTCGATGTAGTTAACCTGACAAACGCAAAACCATTCGACGCAACAAAAGCTGAATTAAAAATATGGATGAGAGAATCCCATAAGGCCTCTTGGAATAATGAAACGGTGGGTAGAACCACAAAGATTCTATGGGGTGACCCTGATGAGAGCAAGACGAGAAATCTTCTCGTCTCGTATTCTCAGTGGACACACAGGATTACGAGCACATCTATACAAAATTGGACGTGCGAATTCAGACGAATGTAGAGCATGTGGAGAGGACAGTGAAACTCTGGAGCACTTTCTTTGCCATTGTCAGGCATTCGTCGAAGTTAGATCCAAGTATCTTGGAAGTGATGTTATTCCGAGAAAATTACATCAGAATGTGTAAAAACTGTTTATTTTTTTCGGAGTTGTTTTAAATTTTGATTCATACTTTTCACGATGTGAACCGATTTTGCTCATTTTCAATACCAAACTGTACCGGATAGTAATGAATATTTTTGCTGAATTTCGATAATTTCCATCGCTTCGTTTTAACGTGAGCGTGTTTTACACAGACAGACGGACATAGCTAAATCGACTCAGAATTTCATAAGGACCCAGAATATATATACTTTGTTGGGTCTCAGATGAATATTTCTTGGTGTTACACACGGAATGACAAACTTATATATACCATCCATCACCACTGATGGTGGTATATATAATTTTTAATTAAAAAATGTTTGTGACCTCTAACATACCACAGTGGGGCAGAATCGAAATATTTTGGAAATAAATCTGGCATTTCTAAACGGCTGATCCGATCGGTATAAAATTTGGCGTGAGCGCAGCAAGGATTTTTTTGTTTTTCATCCAAATACAAAGATTTGTATATTATCTGAAAGCGCTCCACAAGATCTTGAAAAAACATGCTTGGATACTTATCTCTTATAATATCCGAGTTATAGGCATTTAAAAATTTAGTGATACAAAATTTACCATACCTCGGTCCGGCTTTTTTTGAATACCGGGCGTAATTTTGGACCAAATGGACTAAAAAATTTCAGATCAATATCATTTACAGATCCAAAAATATACGTTTTTTAATTTAAAAATTCAAAAAATTTTAGATTTTTGCCGTTATTATTAATAAAATAAAATTTTCTTTAAGAACATATAACAATTTTATAGTTTTCTAAAAGGTATCTTTACGCAGAACGCTTTGGCGTAAAAAACTTGTCCTATTTTTTGAAAATGTTGCCACTGCGTCCTTCCGAATATGACCTATTTTTTATCAAAACTTCAACTTTGGGCGACATGTTCTAAAATCCCAAAGCTGGGATCAGAAAACTGAAAGCAGTTTTGGAAACCTCAATATGTTTTCTATTTACTCCAAAAGTATTTTCCTAGCCCTAAAAGAAATGTGGACCCTATGGGAAAAAATGTAAAAAATCCCATTTTTGGGATTTTCATTCCTATTTTTGGGAATTGCGGGATGACCTTTGACCTTTTAAATTCTTTTTTTACATTTTCTTATTTGAAATGACAAATTTAACAAGCGTTGAAAATTTTATTGAGTTTTGTTCATAAATAAAGATTTTGTCTTATATTACATATTTGTTAAATTTCTAAAACTATGATTTATATCAAAATTTTAATAGGGTCGCAGATAGCTACAACAATTTAGTCCATATTTATCCCTTAATATCATTTTTTAGTTAGATATGGAAATTCTCGACCCTTTACAAAAAATTTCAAGCCAATATCTCAATTACATTCAAAAATATGTTCATTTAAACCTGTGTCCTTTAATTTCATCTTTTTCATATTTTAGTATTAAGTATGACAGAACATATTTAAATCTTATATTTACCTATTTTCTATTTGTTTGCTTATCCTTATAATTGAAAGGTCCTATTATGCTTAAATTTTCAGAAATTTATAACTATTTTTTACCTAAATTTTTTCGACAGATCATTTCGTTCTGTTTCGTTTATGATCATGTAGGTAAAAATATACAGGTAATGATAATTTCGATTCATTCACTAATAAGAAATATCAATGACTGAATTACAGGTTATAGTAATATAGTCCTAAATGTTAATAGGTAGACAATTCGTAATTTTTTACTTTGGAATACCTGTATCGGAAATGACAAGAATTGGTATATAAGTAAACTTCTCAGATTTTAAGTACCATATTTAATAAATCTACAATGAAGATTACATTAAAGTACGAAGAGTTGTGTTCCGTATTATGGAGTGTATCTTCGAAAGGGCCAGAAAGAATTGAAGACATTTCAAATTATATAAAAACTACATATAGTAGAAAAGTAGATAAAACTGGCATATCAAAAACTTTTTAAAACATTTTGATGTAAAAAGTAAGTCTGTGGATGGAAATCAAAAGAAATTTCGATTAAAATTTTGTAGTTGGATGGAAACTACTACGGAAATCTCAACTTACAACACATCAACAGGAGCGCCTTGCAAGTCATACGAAGACTTATGTTCAAGGTAAAAAAAAGAGGGTCACACAAAAACTTTTTTCAATCTCAAATGAGGAAATTGCTGATACATTTAACGAAATGCTGAAAAAGGAAAACCAACCTATGGATGCCGTACATATTGCAACTATTCTTCCTAATGCAACAACTCCAACATCACAATCAAATTTTACTGAAGAGGAAGCAATAGCGCTTATGTTGGAACTGGGTCTCAGTCGAAATAAGTACTAAATATTAAGGAAAGCTCTGCATGAAAAAGGACACAATATATTACCATCATACAAGGCGATCCAGGAGAAAAAACAAACTATCCTACCATCACCTATTGCTGTTAATGATGTGGAAGCTTGTATTGATATATCATCTTTGCTCGAAAACACAGCATCAAGAATTGTGTCAGACTTTTCAGAAGACCAACTAAGGAAAATTCATAACTGTGATGTTGTCTTAATGTGTAAGTGGGGATGTGACGGTTTATCAGCACTTCCAGAATACAAACAAGCTTGTGGAAGACGGACATTAGCAGACTACAAAAGTGTATTTATGTCATAAGTGCCATTCCGAATTCGTTCATATTCCCTTAATCCATCATCGTCAAGCATCGGAAATTCATTTGAAGATATATGGATCAATACAACTCCGGGTTCAAAAAATTTTTGTAGACCCATTGGATTTGAATATATAAAGGAGTCAAAGAAAACAATAAAAGATTTAGTGGAATATTTAAAAGATGAAATAAATGCACTGGAGCCCATTTGCATAAAAATAATTTAAATGAAGTTGTCCACTACATTGGTGAATCTTTCGATAGCAAACTGTATACACTGGCAGTATGCATTGACATCGAAGGCGCTTTCAATAACGTGCACACTGATACCCTTATCCAATCCCTAGACCAGTTTTATGTTGACCGGGTGCTTCGTAAATGGATCAACTACATGCTAAGGAACAGATGGATAAGCTGCGAGATGTACGATATAACCATCAGGAAAAAGGTATTTCGCGGTATACCACAGGGTGGTATTTTGTCACCTTTACTCTGGGTCACCACGATTTATAGCCTCCTAAGGACCCTAACCGAGAAAGGACTTAGACCTGTCTGCTATGCAGACGATATCGTAATACTTTTAAAGGGAAAGGATCCAAATTACTTGTGTAGAAGAGCTGAGGAGGCTCTGAATACGGCCTTGAGCTGGGCTCAACCGAGAGGCCTCAATGTTAACCCGGCGAAGACGGAAATCTGTCTTTTCACAAGAAAGACAAAATTTTCTACATATACTGAACCTTGCTTCTTGGGCAAGAAGATACCGGTGACAGACAAAGTTAAGTACTTAGGTGTAATACTTGACCGGAAATTAAAATGGAGACACCACATAGAGGATAGGATCAACAAGGCACATCGGTGCTGGGCGATATATAGGAGAACCATAGGCATGAAATGGGGTCTTAGTCCTACTATGACAAATTGGCTTTACAAAAGTGTAATTAGACCAATTCTAGCTTATGCTTCAATAATCTGGTGGACTGCTTTGGACAAAAAGTGTAATATCAAACTACTACAGGGAGTTCAGCGTACATGCTGCTTGGGTATAAGTGGTGCCATGTGTACTACTTCAACCAAGGCTCTGGAAACGTTGCTAGATATTCCACCCATTGAAACATATATAAGATATGAGGCGGCGCTTACAGCCGAACGGCTCTTTACTTTAGGCGAACTGGCCAAAAACGGTTATAGGACACGTCATCAATGTATACTGGACACATTGGAAGGTTATACACATTCATCGGACGTGCCTGATCGCATACCAGACTCTGAATATGTCGGAAACTTTGAAACGCTAATCCCAGATAGAATGTCTTGGTCAAGCGGAACATTAGAGCAAATACCAGTAGGAATCCGTTGCTACACGGATGGCTCTAAATTAGGGGACAAAGTGGGTCTGGGGTTCTATATTGAAGACCCAGAAACAGAAATATACCACCGTTTACCTAATCATAACACAAGCTTCCAGGCAGAAGTACGAGCAATAACGGAATGTGTAAATTGGATTAGAATAAATATGGCGCCCACAGGGCTTAATATATTTACCGACAGCCAGAAGGCAATTTGTGCGATATCAGGTGATAGAATTAAATCTAAGACCGTATTGGATTGTAAGAAAGCTTTAACTGAATACTCTCCCAGAGGTAAGGTTCACATCATATGGGTACCAGGCCACTCGGGAGTAATCGGCAACGAAAGGGCGAATGTAATAGCTTTAAAGGGAAGGGAGCTCGATGTAGTTAACCTGACAAACGCAAAACCATTCGACGCAACAAAAGCTGAATTAAAAATATGGATGAGAGAATCCCATAAGGCCTCTTGGAATAATGAAACGGTGGGTAGAACCACAAAGATTCTATGGGGTGACCCTGATGAGAGCAAGACGAGAAATCTTCTCGTCTCGTATTCTCAGTGGACACACAGGATTACGAGCACATCTATACAAAATTGGACGTGCGAATTCAGACGAATGTAGAGCATGTGGAGAGGACAGTGAAACTCTGGAGCACTTTCTTTGCCATTGTCAGGCATTCGTCGAAGTTAGATCCAAGTATCTTGGAAGTGATGTTATTCCGGAAATAACATTCTTAACCAACACCGATTGGAAGATTCTTAGGAATAACGTCCAGGAAACTGAGTTTCTGAACATGGAAAAATAATACATTCAGTGAACAATTTTTTTTTTTCTTGAATTGGAGCGCACAACAGGCCCGATAGTGGCCTAGGTGTATTTCTTCGGATTTGATGTAGTATACATCCTCCTATCAACCTATACCTATACCTATATCCATGGAGGGAACTAACACCAACAGTACACAAAGTATTGTGTCATGGTCAAATAATAATTGAATCGAATATTCTTCCACTTGGAGAGTTAACAGAAGAAGCCCAGGAAGCGAGGAATCGAGATTTTAAGCATGTTCAACTATTCAGCTCAAGAAAATGCTCCAGGCAATCACAGAATGAAGATATTTTTAATAGTTTATTTCTATCTTCTGATCCTGTTCTTTCAACTATGCGAAAAAGATGGATTTGTTATGAAACTCTATCATCTCAAAACAAGGAAGATTTAAAGGACTTATATTACCTTCTGGATATGTATACCGATATGACAGATTATTTTATAGAAAATAAGAAGTATTAGCAATTAACTATATAAGTAGGTTGTAAGAATTAATTGTATTATGTTTAAGATAAACAGTTCAAATAAAAAAAGCTATTATACTAACTGATGATATTGTATTAAATTGTGTTTTATATTTCGATTGTCCAAATATTTTATTCAACACCAAATGTATGTTCTGTCATACTTAATACTAAACTATGAAAAAGATGAAATTAAAGGACACAGGTTTAAATGAACATATTTTTGAATGTAATTGAGATATTGGCTTGAAATTTTTTGTTAAGGGTCGAGAATTTCCATATCTAACAAAAAAATGATATTAAGGGATAAATATGGACCAAATTGTTGTAGCTATCTGCGACCCTATTAAAATTTTGATATAAATCATAGTTTTAGAAATTTAACAAATATGTAATATAAGACAAAATCTTTATTTATGAACAAACCTCAACGAAATATTCAACACTTGTCAAATTTGTCATTTGTCAAATAAGAAAATGCAAAAAAAAAATTGAAAAGGTCAAAGGTCATCCCGCAATTCCCAAAAACAGGAATGAAAATCCCAAAAATGGGACTTTTTACATTTTTGCCCATAGGGTCCACATTTCTTTCAGGGCTGGGAAAATACTTTTGGAGTAAATAGAAAACATATTGAGGTTTCCAAAACTGCTTTCAGTTTTCTGATCCCAGCTTTGGGATTTTAGAACATGTCGCCCAAAATTGAAGTTTTGATAAAAAATAGGTCATATTCGGAAGGACGCAGTGGCAAAATTTTCAAAAAATAGGACAAGTTTTTTACGCCAAAGCGTTCTGCGTAAAGATGCCTTTTAGAAAACTATAAAATTGTTATATGTTCTTAAAGAAAATTTTATTTTATTAATAAAAGAGTTAAGACACATTTTTGGCAAAAAAAAACGGCAAAAATCTAAAATTTTTTGAATTTTTAAATTAAAAAACGTATATTTTTGGATCTGTAAATGATATTGATCTGAAATTTTTTGTATATTATTGGAAATTTTGTTGTCTAACTAACAAGAAAAAATTGAGTCCATTTGGTCCAAAATTACGCCCGGTATTCAAAAAAAGGTGGACCAAGGTATGGTAAATTTTGTATCACTAAATTTTTAAATGCCCATAACTCGGATATTATAAGAGATAAGTAGCATGTCGAAGCATGCATGAAAAACAAAAAAATGGCATTTTAATTTAGCAATGAGTTATGCGCGTTTAAGTGATTTTCGGAAGGGAACCTTGTATGTGAGCTATGACCAATTATGGACCGATCGGAAAAAAATTTCATAGTAATATTTCTGTGCATATGAGCAATACTTATTCCAAATTTTATATGTATATCTTATACCGATCCGAAAAAACTTTCATAGTAATATTTCTGTATATGTGAGCAATACTTGTACCAAATTTTGTATTTATATCTTAACTTAGTAATGAGTTATGTGCGTTTAAGTGATCTTCGGAAGGGGAGCTTGTATGGGAGCTATGACCAATTATGGACCGATCCAGAAAATTTTTCTTTCAATAAATTCTATTGACATAAGATTTTAATTTGTGAAATTTTGTGAAGATATCAACATTCTGACGGAAGTTATTAACAAAATACTCGTTTTCCGGGAATATGTACTTTTGTATGGGAGGTATATGAAATTATGGACCGATTCTGGCAATTTTCAGCAAGAATCAAGATCTTGTGTAGAAACGAATGTATGATGACTTTCATGAAATTATCTTGCATAGTTTTCGAGAAAATTACATCAGAATGTGT
The DNA here is from genome assembly GCF_015586225.1 of Lucilia sericata. Classification (NCBI taxonomy): domain Eukaryota; kingdom Metazoa; phylum Arthropoda; class Insecta; order Diptera; family Calliphoridae; genus Lucilia; species Lucilia sericata. Next base: position 79,142 of record NW_023994406.1, on the reverse strand, counting down.
AAAAAATGTTTATTTTTTTCGGAGTTGTTTTAAATTTTGATTCATACTTTTCACGATGTGAACCGATTTTGCTCATTTTCAATACCAAACTGTACCGGATAGTAATGAATATTTTTGCTGAATTTCGTTAATTTCCATTGCTTCGTTTTAACGTGAGCGTGTTTTACACAGACAGACAGACGGACATAGCTAAATCGACTCAGAATTTCATAAGGACCCAGAATATATATACTTTGTTGGGTCTCAGATGAATATTTCTTGGTGTTACACACGGAATGACAAACTTATATATCCATCACCACTGATGGTGGTGGAGGGTATAATTAAATTTGTTTGCTACGGACGGATAGAGCAACAACACTATGAGAATTTTGTTAAAGTATGCATTTACTTATTTTGTTTTTTTTACCTTTCTTAATTGCCCAGTATTTTTTTATTAGACTTTATTCTGTTCAATTTGGGATTGTTTTGGTGCAAAGTGGATTTTTTTGTAAATTTAAATTAAATTTTATTTAATAATTATGTTTCTTATATACTGAGAACTACTAGGTTTGGTCAAAATAGTGAGTTTGTAGTGTCAAATCATACAAATGGTAACCATCGATTTTTCAAAGCATTCTTCTCCCTAAATTTCACCATTAATTGTATCACTAGTAAAAACAGGTTTTGAATTTTTCACACAAGAAAAATTTGCTGGCATATCTAGGTACATTTTTGGAAATTCGAGCTTAATTTTCAGTTTACAATAATATGGACAATATTATTCAATATTCTACATCAATTTTTCTGCCTTGGAACACAGACAATACCCTATTCAAGTCCAAAATTGTATTTAAATTGTTCAATTCATTTTTGAAGATAACAATGATTAAAATTTGGTTCGGTTTTTATGTCAAATTGAACTTGTTGTATTATTATGTATTTACTTTAATACGAGAGTTCAATTAACAATTTAATTAACGGGAAATTAAATATGTTTTTAAAATGATTTGCTTTCATTATAATTCAAATTGTTATAAAAAGCTGAGTTTAAAAATATGTATAAGGTATTTTTCTGTTTACCATTGACTATTATTAAATACTAGCTATACCCAGTGTGCTTCGCTACCCTCATCGTAATGAAATAAAATAAATATTATTGTAAATGTATATATACATATCTGCAATATCAAAAAGTCCCCTATTTAAATTTATGTTTATATATTCAATATTTTAGAAAACTCAAAAAGTACCAATGAAGTACGAAAAAGTAACAAAAGACCTCTTTTATTTAATTTCATGTTCCTAAGTTCAATATTATAGAAAATTAAAAAAGTACCAGTTGAAGAACGAAAAATTACCAAAGGGTCCCCTTTTATAGATTCTCATTAACTCCGGGCTCCACATGGTTAATTTCATGTTATAAAAAACACAAAAAGTACCTTTTGAAGAACGAAAAATTACCAAAAAGTCCCCTTTTATAGTTTCTTACTTACTCCGGGCTCTACGTACTTAATTTCATGTTTCTAGGTTCAATATTATATAAAATTCAAAAAGTACCTTTTGAAGAACGAAAAAGTGCCGAAAAGTCCCCTTTTATAGGTTATCACTTAATCTTGGCTGTACTTGCTTAATTTCATGTTTCTAGGTTCAATATTATAGAAAATTCAAAAAGTACCTTTTGAAGAACGAAAAAGTACCAAAAAGTCCCCTCTTATAGATTCTCATTTACTCCAGGCTCTATATGCTTAATTTCATGCTTCTAGGATCAATATTATAGAAAATTCAAAAAGTACCTTTTGAAGAACGAAAAAGTACCAAAAAGTCCCCTTTTATAGATTCTCATTTACTCCAGGCTCTACATGCTTAATTTCATGCTTCTAGGATCAATATTATAGAAAATTCAAAAAGTACCTTTTGAAGAACGAAAAAGTACCAAAAAGTCCCCTTTTATAGGTTCTCACTTAATTCGGGCTCTACATGTTTAATTTCATGTTTCTAGGTTCAATATTATAGAAAATTCAAAAAGTACCTTTTGAAGAACAAAAAAGTACCAAAAAGTCCCCTTTTATAGTTTCTCACTTAATCCAGGCTCTACATGCATACTTTCATGTTTCTATTTTCAATATTATAGAAAATTCATAAAGTACCTTTTGAAGAACGAAAAAGTACCAAAAAGTCCCCTTTTATAGATTCTCATTTACTACGGGCTCTAAATGCTTATTTTCATGTTTCTAGGTTCAATTTAATAGAAAACTCAAAAAGTACCAGTCGAAGGACGAAAAAGTACCAAAAAGTCCCCTTTTATAGATTCTCATTTACTTCAGGCTCTACATGCTTAATTTCATGCTTCTAGGATCAATATTATAGAAAATTCAAAAAGTACCAGTCGAAAGACGAAAATGTACCAAAAAGTCCCCTTTTATAGATTCTCATTTACTAAGGGCTCTACTTGCTTAATTTCATGTTTCTAGGTTAAATTTTATAGAAAACTCAAAAAGTACCAGTCGAAAGACGAAAAAGTACCAAATAGTCCCCTTTTATAGATTCTCATTTAATAAGGGCTCTACATGCTTAATTTTATGTTTCTAGGTTAAATTTTATAGAAAACTCAAAAAGTACCAGTCGAAAGACGAAAAAGTACCAAAAAGTCCCCTTTTATAGATTCTCATTTACTAAGGGCTCTACATGCTTAATTTCATGTTTCTAGGTTAAATTTTATAGAAAACTCAAAAAGTACCAGTCGAAGGACGAAAAAGTACCAAAAACTCCCCTATTATAGATTCTCATTTACTCTGGGCTCTACATGCTTAAATTCATGTTTCTAGGTTAAATTTCATAGAAAACTCAAAAAGTACCAGTCGAAAGACGAAAAAGTTCCAAAAAGTCCCCTTTTATAGATTCTCATTTACTCCGGGCTCTACATGCTTAATTTCATGTTTCTAGGTTAAATTTTATAGAAAACTCAAAAAGTACCAGTCGAAGGACGAGAAAGTACCCTTTTATAGATTTTCATTTACTCCGAGCTCTACATGCTTAATTTCATGTTTCTAGCTTTAATTTTAAAGAAAACTCAAAAAAGTACCTGTGTAGAACGAAAAAGTAGCGAAAAGTCCCTTTATTATTAATTTCATGTTTCTATTTCAATATCATAGAAAACTCAAAAAGGACCAGTTGAAGAATGAAAAGTACCAAAAAATATCACTTGATACCGGGGTTCCAAATAACACCCCATTAGGATATTTAGTGTTTCTAAATTTAAAAATTTTATCTAAATTGGATCATTGTGGTTGAATAAAATCAAATTTCCCGTTTTTACCCCTTTTGGTACTTTTTTCCTCCCCATTAACGAAATAAATATTCTATTCCAAAAAGTTGCAACATCGTAGTGGGAGCCCGTTATTATGTATTCATATGTATAAGTTAATAAACCAAAAACAATGTTTTATGAAAAAAGTACCAAAAATAGGTACAATTTTAACCCCTTAAACGTCCGAATATCCAAAAAGTACTAAATTCATATTTTTATTTTTTCGTTAAGTTATGAAGGAGTCAAAAATATTTTTTGAATGTGCACTGGTTTAAAAGATACATGGGGTGCGAAAAAAGTACCAAAATACAGTTTTTACCCGTTTATTCCCTAAAGGGGCCGAATTTTAAAAAAGTACCAGACACCTGTCCGTTTATTTTTTAAATGAACGGCGATAAGCTTTAAACTGTTTTTGTATCTTTTCTAGTTTAGGAGATATAAGGTTACCGAATTTTCCCGTTTTTACCCTTTTTTACCCCCTAAACATTCGAATTTCCAAAAATCCCGTCTTAATGGATCTATTTGGCGGGAGACCAACCTCCTGTCCAAATTTCAGCTCTTTAGCTGCAACCGTTTAGGCTGTGCGATGATGAATCAGTCAGTCAGTCAGTAACGTTAGAATTTTATATATATAGATTTTAACCCCTTAAACGTCCGAATATCCAAAAAGTACTAAATTCATATTTTTATTTTTTCGTTAAGTTATGAAGGAGTCAAAAATATTTTTTGAATGTTCACTGGTTTAAAAGATACATGGGGTGCGAAAAAAGTACCAAAATACAGTTTTTACCCGTTTATTCCCTAAAGGGGCCGAATTTTAAAAAAGTACCAGACACCTGTCCGTTTATTTTTTAAATGAACGGCGATAAGCTTTAAACTGTTTTTGTATCTTTTCTAGTTTAGGAGATATAAGGTTACCGAATTTACCCGTTTTTACCCTTTTTTACCCCCTAAACATTCGAATTTCCAAAAATCCCGTCTTAGTGGATCTATTTGGCGGGAGGCCAACCTCCTGTCCAAATTTCAGCTCTTTAGCTGCAACCGTTTAGGCTGTGCGATGATGAATCAGTCAGTCAGTCAGTAACGTTAGAATTTTATATATATAGATTACCATTTTCATTTTTTCAAAAGCAAACAAACTAAAAATTTTAATAAATTAATATGTTTCCTAAAATAAAAATAAAATCAATTAAATCTGATATTTTCTAGAAAACAGTCTAGATTTTATACAAAAAAGTTTAGTTTTTCAACTGCGAATATTCATAATATAGGCTGACTTCCAAAACGTCAGTTGCTTTGTATACGAACAAAGAATAGTGTTTCATAACGCCGCAGTACAAAACATTGACAATGCATACTGTTTCAAAACGTTATCGACAAGTATAATAAACGCAGCGAAATGGCAATCACAATACTTTGCATCTTCTATATTTTAGAACGTGAAAATAAACAAAGCATCGTTGCAATGTATTAAAACTTTACATGTGTACAAGATTTAAATACCGCAGTAAAATTGTGTTTAAACTGTGTATTGGTACGTTTTGGAAGCCATCCATATTTATAGTTCCTTTGCAAATCTTGTGTAGTTGATTTGTGTATAGTATAATTTATTCTAATTTTTAATTAAAAAATGTTTGTGACCTCTAACATACCACAGTGGGGCAGAATCGAAATTTTTGGAAATAAATCTGGCATTTCTAAACGGCTGATCCGATCGGTATAAAATTTGGCGTGAGCGTAGCCAAGGATTTTTTTGTTTTTCATCCAAATACAAAGATTTTTATATTATCTGAAAGCGCTCGACAAGATCTTGAAAAAACTTATATACATACTACTTATCTCTTATAATATCCGAGTTATAGGCATTTAAAAATTTAGTGATACAAAATTTACCATACCTTGGTCCGCCTTTTTTTGAATATCGGGCGTAATTTTGGACCAAATGGACTAAAAAATTTCAGATCAATATCATTTACAGATCCAAAAATATACATTTTTTAATTTAAAAATTCAAAAAATTTTAGATTTTTGCCGTTATTATTAATAAAATAAAATTTTCATATAACAATTTTATAGTTTTCTAAAGGCAGAACGCTTTGGCGTAAAAAACTTGTCCTATTTTTTGAAAATGTTGCCACTGCGTCCTTCCGAATATGACCTATTTTTTATCAACACTTCAACTTTGGGCGACATGTTCTAAAATCCCAAAGCTGGGATCAGAAAACTGAAAGCAGTTTTGGAAACCTCAATATGTTTTCTATTTACTCCAAAAGTATTTTCCTAGCCCTGAAAGAAATGTGGACCCTATGGGAAAAAATGTAAAAAATCCCATTTTTGGGATTTTCATTCCTATTTTTGGGAATTGCGGGATGCCCTTTGACATTTTAAATTTTTTGCACTTTCTTATTTGAAATGACAAATTTAACAAGCGTTGAAAATTTTATTGAGTTTTGTTCATAAATAAAGATTTTGTCTTATATTACATATTTGTTAAATTTCTAAAACTATGATTTATATCAAAATTTTAATAGGGTCGCAGATAGCTACAACAATTTAGTCCATATTTATCCCTTAATATCATTTTTTAGTTAGATATGGAAATTCTCGACCCTTTACAAAAATTTTCAAGCCAATATCTCAATTACATTCAAAAATATGTTCATTTAAACCTGTGTCCTTTAATTTCATCTTTTTCATATTTTAGTATTAAGTATGACAGAACATATTTAAATCTTATATTTACCTATTTTCTATTTGTTTGCTTATCCTTATAATTGAAAGGTCCTATTATGCTTAAATTTTCAGAAATTTATAACTATTTTTTACCTAAATTTTTTCGACAGATCATTTCGTTCTGTTTCGTTTATGATCATGTAGGTAAAAATATACAGGTAATGATAATTTCGATTCATTCACTAATAAGAAATATCAATGACTGAATTACAGGTTATAGTAATATAGTCCTAAATGTTAATAGGTAGACAATTCGTAATTTTTTACTTTGGAATACCTGTATCGGAAATGACAAGAATTGGTATATAAGTAAACTTCTCAGATTTTAAGTACCATATTTAATAAATCTACAATGAAGATTACATTAAAGTACGAAGAGTTGTGTTCCGTTTTATGGAGTGTATCTTCAAAAGGGCCAGAAAGAATTGAAGACATTTCAAATTATATAAAAACTACACATAGTAGAAAAGTGGACAAAACAGGCATATCAAAAATTGAAAACTTTTTAAAACTTTTTGATGTAAAAAGTAAGTCTGTGGATGGAAATCAAAAGAAATTTCGATTAAAATTTTGTAGTTGGATGGAAACTACTACGGAAATCTCAACTTACAACACATCAACAGGAGCGCCTTGCAAGTCATACGAAGACTTATGTTCAAGGTAAAAAAAAGAGGGTCACACAAAAACTTTTTTCAATCTCAAATGAGGAAATTGCTGATACATTTAACGAAATGATGAAAAAGGAAAACCAACCTATGGATACCGTACATATTGCAACTATTCTTCCTAATGCATCACCAAAACGACTTAAGCGAATTGTGGAAAGTATACCAACTCCAACATCACAATCAAATTTTACTGAAGAGGAAGCAATACCGCTTATGTTGGAACTGGGTCTCAGTCGAAATAAGTACCAAATATTAAGGAAAGCTCTGCATGAAAAAGGACACAATATATTACCATCATACAAGGCGATCCAGGAGAAAAAACGAACTATCCTACCATCACCTATTGCTGTTAATGATGTGGAAGCTTGTATTGATATATCATCTTTGCTCGAAAACACGGCATCAAGAATTGTGTCAGACTTTTCAGAAGACCAACTAAGGAAAATTCATAACTGTGATGTTGTCTTAATGTGTAAGTGGGGATGTGAAGGTTTATCAGCACTTCCAGAATACAAACAAGCTTGTGGAAGTCGGACATTAGCAGACTACAAAAGTGTATTTATGTCATCATAAGTGCCATTCCGAATTCGTTCATATTCCCTTAATCCATCATCGTCAAGCATCGGAAATTCATTTGAAGATATATGGATCAATACAACTCCGGGTTCAAAAAATTTTTGTAGACCCATTGGATTTGAATATATAAAGGAGTCAAAGAAAACAATAAAAGATTTAGTGGAATATTTAAAAGATGAAATAAATGCACTGGAGCCCATTTGCATAAAAATAAAGGAATTCTCTATTAACGTATCATATCAGCTAAGCTTAACAATGATTGATGGAAAGGTCAGCAATGCCATAACAGAAACTTCTTCCTTCTGGAGATGCTCAATATGTAATGAGAAAAAGTCGCAATTCTCAAATATAAGCAAAAGCAGAAGTATTAATGAAGAAGTCCTGTCTTTCGGAATTTCACCACTTCATGCCAGAATACGATTTTTGGATTACTTTTTACACATAGCATACGACCTCAAATATAGAAGTGTGCCAGAGAATCTTACTAAATCAACAAAAAATAATGAAGAATTGAAAGAACTGAGAGCTGCGGAAAAAAGCAGAATCCAAGAAGAATTTAAAGTTCAGATGGGATTAAACATCGACAAACCACTTTCAAGTTGCGGTAGTACAAATGACGGTAATACGGCGAGAAGGTTTTTTCGTGATTTTGAAATTACTTCAAAAATAACTGAAATCGTCAAGGAGTTGCTTCGAAGAGTTAACACTATTTTAATGGCTCTGAATAGTAAACATAAAATTAATGGAAATGGATTTGGGGAATATACATCTGAAATTTCTAAATTACTTGTATCTCTGTATCCATGGAGGGAACTAACACCAACAGTACACAAAGTATTGTGTCATGGTCAAATAATAATTGAATCGAATATTCTTCCACTTGGAGAGTTAACAGAAGAAGCCCAGGAAGCGAGGAATCGAGATTTTAAGCATGTTCAACTATTCAGCTCAAAAATGCTCCAGGCAATCACAGAATGAAGATATTTTTAATAGTTTACTTCTATCTTCTGATCCTGTTCTTTCAACTATGCGAAAAAGATGGATTTGTTATGAAACTCTATCATCTCAAAACAAGGAAGATTTAAAGGACTTATATTACCTTCTGGATATGTATACCGATATGACAGATTATTTTATAGAAAATAAGTAGTATTAGCAATTAACTATATAAGTAGGTTGTAAGAATTAATTGTATTATGTTTAAGATAAACAGTTCAAATAAAAAAAGCTATTATACTAACTGATGATATTGTATTAAATTGTGTTTTATATTTCGGTGGGCGGGAAAGGTGGTTTGTGTGGGGTGATTTAGGTGTTGTTGTGCGTGGCTCATAATAAAATTATAATTTTTTATTGTATATACAATGTTATAGTCTTTAATAAAATAATTGACTAAATAATTTTTAAAAATTGTTCAAATATGTTATTCAACACCAAATGTATGTTCTGTCATACTTAATACTAAACTATGAAAAAGATGAAATTAAAGGACACAGGTTTAAATGAACATATTTTTGAATGTAATTGAGATATTGGCTTGAAATTTTTTGTTAAGGGTCGAGAATTTCCATATCTAACAAAAAAATGATATTAAGGGATAAATATGGACCAAATTGTTGTAGCTATCTGCGACCCTATTAAAATTTTGATATAAATCATAGTTTTAGAAATTTAACAAATATATAATATAAGACAAAATCTTTATTTATGAACAAAACTCAATGAAATATTCAACCCTTGTCAAATTTGTCATTTGTCAAATAAGAAAATGCAAAAAAAAATTGAAAAGGTCAAAGGTCATCCCGCAATTCCCAAAAATAGGAATGAAAATCCCAAAAATGGGATTTTTTACATTTTTGCCCATAGGGTCCACATTTCTTTCAGGGCTGGGAAAATACTTTTGGAGTAAATAGAAAACATATTGAGGTTTCCAAAACTGCTTTCAGTTTTCTGATCCCAGCTTTGGGATTTTAGAACATGTCGCCCAAAGTTGAAGTTTTCATAAAAAATAGGTCATATTCGGAAGGACGCAGTGGCAAAATTTTCAAAAAATAGGACAAGTTTTTTACGCCAAAGCGTTCTGCGTAAAGATGCCTTTTAGAGAACTATAAAATTGTTATATGTTCTTAAAGAAAATTTTATTTTATTAATAAAAGAGTTAAGACACATTTTTGGCAAAAAAACGGCAAAAATCTAAAATTTTTTGAATTTTTAAATTAAAAAACGTATATTTTTGGATCTGTAAATGATATTGATCTGAATTTTTTTGTATATTATTGGAAATTTTGTGTCCATTTGGTCCAAAATTACGCCCGGTATTCAAAAAAAGGTGGACCAAGGTATGGTAAATTTTGTATCACTAAATTTTTAAATGCCCATAACTCGGATATTATAAGAGATAAGTAGCATGTCGAAGCATGCATGAAAAACAAAAAAATGGGGCATCTGCGGGGTTCATCTTCAAAACTTAAACTCGAATACTCCTTGGTTACGCCCACGCCAAATTTTATACCGATCGGATCAGCCGTTTAGAAATGCCAGATTTATTTCCAAAAAATTTCGATTCTGCCCCACTGTGCACTTTTGCTGTAGCAGTCGTACTGTACGGACGTGTCTTTATAAGCGGTATTTTTGTCGGTGAATTTCGGTGTGAAATAGTGCGAATATATTAACGAGCGATAGTTCATTGTAAAACTGGGACTCTATAGATTCAGGATCTGTTCGAATTTCGAAAATCGGTCGAGTGATTCCGTCGATGCGTGCGGATTAAAATCCGATATCGGTTTTTTTGTGTGTGGTGTGTATATTTTATATACAACGTGTGTTTTGTTTATTTTTGTTGTACAAAAGTAAACAAAGTTTTTGAGACTCCTTTTGTCAGCGTAGTCTCAAGGTGAATCTCCGGCTCGAAGGTCAAACTCCGGTCAGAGATTTGTGGTGTTGCCAGACTGGTGGAGAGGTTTGTGACTTGGCTAAACCGGAAGTCGGCAAGGCAGTGCCATCCGGTTCGTACCCTAGACCGGAAGTTAGTAATGCAGTGCAATCGGTAAGGCAGTGCGGTAAGGCAGTTCGGTCAGTAAGGCAATTCACTTCCGGTTCCCACGTCAGACCGGAAGTTGTCGGTAAGGCAGTGTATGGTTCTGGTCTTTGTTGAGGTAAGGCAGTCTTGTTACTGCATTACCCATTTATCTAGTGGTTGGTGTACCCGCTCAATTAGGGGGTTTCACCTACTGATATATTTATTTTATACTTATTTCCCTTGTTGACGATTTTGCGTGTGATTTGATTTGGCTATTGGATATTATATTTTTGGTTTTGGGTGAATATGGCTCCTGCTCCTGCGAGCAAGAAGAAAGGTAAAGGGAAGGCGGACACGTCGGATATGTCGGCCGAGGATCCGACTACTTCTAAGCCGGTACCGAAAGGTGATGCGTCGGACACGACGGCCTTTGAATTTGAGCCGCCGGTTGCGACTAGGAGGCTACGTCATACAGATAGTGAAATGTCGAGCACGGAGACGGAGGAGGTTGCAAACAACTCGGGTAAGGGGTCGGGCAAGCGCTTTAAGCTCGGGTCCCCGATGGCCAAGCGAGCTGCTGCTGGTTCTGTTGCTGGTGTTGCTGGCAACTTACCTAATTTGAGTGGTGTTGTTGCGGCGGCGAGTAGGGCTGGAAGGGTTGCGTCATCTTCGGCTTCGGCGAGTGTAAGGATACTAAACCAGACGGTGGTGAATGCCAAGGACATAACTCAGGCGATGATGGAAGCTGTGTTGGTGGATGGGGTGGATCCTATTCTGGGTCGGAAGATTTTAGAGAATGCGGCTAACTTCGGGGCGCTAGTCTTTAATTTGATGGCTGAAAACGAAAAAATGAAGGGAAAGCTGGAGGTTTTGGAGGCGGGGCAGTCCACCTTCAAGGTTCCTGCTGTCCCTGCAGTGGCATCCAGGTCCGCGTCGGCTTCAAGAAGGGTTCCTGTTGTCCCTGCTACTGCAGCTGCTGCTGCCCCTGCTGTCAATTTGCCCAAGCCGGTGGAAACTTGGTCGGTGGTGGTGAAAGGTAAAAAGGGTGTAACCTCAAAGGAGGTGGTGGAGAAGGTGGTGAAGGAGTTTGGCCCTACCTTGGGCGTTCGTGTGCACGAACTGAGGCCGCTTCGTCGAAGTGATGGTGCGGTGATACGCACACCATCGGTGGCTGAGAGGGAGAAAGTGGCAGCCAACGAAAAGTTTGGGGAAGTTGGACTGGAAGTGTCAGTGAACGATAAGTTGGGTCCTAAGGTGGTGGTGCAGCGCGTCCATCCGGAAATCACTCCGGATGAGTTTATGGGGGAGCTCTACGACCTGAACTTCAGGCGTAGGATGACTCCTGAGGAGTTCAAGAGGTCAGTCAGGTTAGTATCTGCACCCTGGAAGTCTACAGGCGGGCCGATAAGTGTCATTCTAGAGAGCAATAACGAGGCCATGCAGCAATTGCTGGACAATGGCCGGTGTTATATTAAGTGGTTTTCCTTTATGGTGCGCCCACATGATGCCGTGCCTAGCTGCTTTCGTTGCCTGGGCTTTGACCATAGGGTGAGGGAGTGCAGGATGACGGAGGGCGTGTGCCGCCTCTGCGGGCAGGTTGGACATTTGGCTTCACGCTGTGTAAACGAGATCCATTGCAGGAATTGTTCATTTAAGGAACTACCGGCTGACCACTTGATGATGTCAGCTGCCTGTCCGGTATACAGCGCGATGGTGGCTAGGGCGAACGCCAGACACTAAACGCCATAGACTTCAACTCCATCAATTTTTTGCAGCTCAACTGCCAGCGGTCATATGCAGTGATGTGCGAATTGGGGCAAGCTATGCGTGTCCGGGGTGCGACTTTTGCACTTGTGCAGGAGCCGTATACCTCGGGTGGTCGCATAAGAGGAATGCGGGGGGGTGTACGGTCGTTTACTGACGACGGGGGGAATGCGGCCGTTATAGTGTGTGACAGTGACTTGGACTGTACAGTTTTGTGTAGCAGCCAGTTAGGCATTAGTATCTCCGTTGAAGGTAGTTTCGGTAGGGTGATCCTGGTTAGCGTGTACTGTGGGTTGTTTATCCATTGGAACCGTTCTTAAGTTACTTGGATTCGGTACTACTCCTCGCGAGTAGTTATCCTGTAATCCTAAGCTTAGACGCAAACGCATGCTCTCGTATGTGGTTCAGTAAGATGGACAGGTTAGCCCCTGGTCATCAGAACTATATACGAGGAGTTATGCTTAGCGAATGGCTGGTTACCAAGTGCGTCATGGTGGTGAATGAGCGGAGTGACCTGTACACTTTTGACGGTCCTATGGGTACCAGTGACATAGACGTTACAGCTGCCAATGGTGCAGCTATGACAGCATTTGACTTTAGGTGGAGGGTGTGTAATGACTGGAGTGTAAGTGACCATAGGCTCATTGAGTTTCGGTCAGTGGCCTCAGAGGTGCCGATCGAGGACTTTAGGATACTGACGATAGATGACCAGGTCGGTATGATAGATCAGTGGATGTGTCACACTAATGACACTTTGCTGGGTCGACGTCGTAAGACTAGGTTCAGTAAAGTGAAGTGGTGGACTCGTGAGCTGGATCTGATGCGAAGGTCAGTCAGGCGTCTCCGGAAGCGATTCCAGAGAGCCAGATTCACTAACGCAGAGGATTTAGTTCAGCGCAAAGCTGACTATCTTTCGGCCTTACGTACGTATAAGGACATGATAATTAGAGTGAAAAAGGACGAGTGGCGAGACTTCGTACGGGACAATAGAGATGACCCCTGGGGTGCGGTTTACCGTATCTGCAGGGGTAGAAGACATGAGGACTTGGGATCCCTTCATGTTGGCGATACTGTATTGTCAACATGGGGGGATTGCATGAGCCTTCTGTTGGATGTTTTCTTTCCTCGTGAAGAGAATGCTGTCCCACTTCCCCCTCGGGAGGTGGCTGGCCCTCCGATCTTGGAAAGTTTTAAGATATCTGACAGTGTCTGCCGCGTTAAGAGCAGGAAATCGCCAGGTATTGATGGCATGACTGGAGAGATGTGTAAGAGCATCTGGAAGGCCGTGCCAGAATATCTGGAGTCAGTCTTTGGGAAGTGTTTCAGCGAGGGCTGCTTTCATGAAGCTTGGAAGATTGCTCGGGTTGTCGTTCTCCTGAAGTCTCCTGATAGGGTGAGGAGTAATCCTCGCTCTTATCGGGGCATCAGTCTCCTTCCAGTACTTGGAAAAGTGCTTGAAAGGATGATGGTGTTTCGACTAAAGGAGATCGCCAGGCCGACATCTTCTGAGTTTCAGTTCGGCTTTAAGGAGGGCATGAGTGTTGAGGACGCTTGGCAACATGTTCGCAGTACGGTGAGCAACTCTACGGCCAAATATGTCTTGGGCATATTTGTGGATTTTAAGGGTGCGTTTGATTATCTCTCCTGGAGTGCAATCTTGCGTAGGCTTTGTGATCTGAACTGCCAAGAGATAGCTCTTTGGCAAAGTTACTTCAGCGGTCGGAAAGCTTGTATTGTTGGTGCCAGCGGCACAGTTTGGAAAGATGTTGTGCGTGGTTGCCCTCAGGGATCAATTTGTGGTCCATTTATATGGAACCTCATGAAGGATCCTTTGCTGGGTGATCTTGTGCAGTCGTGTAAGCTGTGTGCGTATGCGGATGATCTCCTCATCATGGTGGAAGGACAGTCTCGTGCTGTTATAGAAACCATTGGTGGGGAGGTTATGCGTCGCGTTAATGCGTGGGGTAGTAGTGTTGGTGTGGAGGTGGCTATGGACAAGACGGTGATGATGCTGCTGAAAGGCAGCTTATCATCGGCTCGTCCCCCATGCATACGTTCTGGCAATGTGGCCCTCAAGTATGTGACTGAGGTCAAGTACTTGGGGATTACTATGAGCGAGAGGATGAACTTTTTGGTTCATCTTGTTCGTGTTAGAGACAAGCTTTCCGTCGTTGTGGGACAGATCAGACGCATCCTTAGGAGTGACTGGGGTCTCAGCAGACGTGCCGTTCGTATTATATACGAGGGGTTATTTGTTGCTTGTGCAACGTATGGCTCGTCGGTATGGTACGAGACGGTTATGTCAGTTGTAGGCAGAAACAAGGTCTTATCGTGCCAGAGAGTTGCTTTGCTTGGTTGCTTGCCTGTTTGCCGAACGGTCTCAACCGATGCTCTTCAGGTCTTGCTGGGTGTAGCACCCCTTGACTTGGTAGTAATACGTCGTGGTATTGCTTTTAAGATCAAGAAGGGACTACCACTTCTAGATCGGGATTGGCTTTCTGCTCCTGACGTGGTTGGAGGACCTAGAGACATCAAGGCACTGCTTTAGGAGTGTCTGATCTCTAGGTGGCGGACGAGATGGACTAATAGTGACAAGGGGCGGGTAACGTATGGTTTCATACGTGACGTGACGTTCGTACAGGAACACCCATCCTTTAGCTTCGGCTTGAGTTTGGGTTTCATACTGACGGGACATGGCTCTCTTAATGCATTTTTGCATAAGAGAGGTCTGTCCGAAACTGCGGACTGTAGGTGCGGGACAGGTGTAGAAGACGTGGGGCATGTGCTTACAGCGTGTCCCCTGTACAGTGACATTAGGGATTTAGCGAGTATGAATATTACTCGGACCGGAGAAAATTGGGAGTACAGTAGGGCTTTAGAGGACGATAGGACAGTTGTTAGGTTGGGAGAATATGCTAGGCAGGTATTCAATAGGAGGAGGACTGACATTAGTGGAGGCAACCCCTAATGCGGTTACCCGTTGGTGGTGTTCCTTGCCAGGTGTCGTGCATTCTCGGCACGCTGGCTTGGCCTAGGTTGCACATAGGTATATGGCCGTTGGTTAGTTGTTTTCGTCGTACGTTGTGAGCTGCTTTCCTTCCCCAGCTTCGTTTTTGCTGTATTATTTTGGATTTTCTCTCCCTGTCCGACTTTTTGTTGTTTTTGTTTTGTTTGTCTTTTAGGACTTCAGCCACGTTGCCTCGCTGGTTTCATCGTTGTCGTCGTTGTTATGTTTCCCATTTTCGTCGTTGCTTCATTCGTTGAATCTTTCGGCTATCTTGGGTATCCGTGAGGGTGCTTTGTTCAGTGTTTTGTGCGTGCTGTCCTGCCGGTGTTGAGAATATGACACAAAGTGTCGCTCGTGAGGGCGGCTGTTTAATGTTTGTGCGTCTTGTGTACTTTCGCTGTATGTTATGTGTTGCTGTTAGCCACCAGTCAGGTCCTATTTGGAGGCCAACTGGTAGTAGTTTATTTTAAACTACGAAGTCCGACCGGAGACTTAAAATCTGGTACCACGGGGTCCAGGAAGCCCCTGAAACTGGTTTTCAGCCTGGATGATGGTGCGGCCATTTATAGAGTATCGTGGTGGCTGTGGTTTAGACCCAAATCGCGGGAAGAGCGCAAGCTCGTTGTGGAGTTGCATTGCTACCGGGTGCCGTGACCCATAGATCGGTAGGAGTTTAGATAGTCTCCGCCCCAAACAAAGGGGGAGGTCATGTCCAAATGCATGACTTCAATTCTGGTACTCTTGCACATCCCGTCGTTATTGTACGGGTTGTGTAGGGGGGCGCTGGTCGACGCATTGTATTCAGCCGGTGTTAAGAGCACCGTGAGCTTAGACCGTCAAGGCGCTCACGTTAAACACGGACAAATCTGTGCATACCTAATGAGACATATTTCCAGTTTTCTGTAATATTAACAGTTAAAGAAAAATTAAAATATAATAATTAAAATATGTAGAAAACAAAAAATCTCAATCTTAAAATCATAATGAAATAAACAAGTTTCTTAAGAAAATTTCAAACATTTTTGAACAACTACAAATACATATCGCTTTTATATCACTTTTTGTTATATTGCTATCTTAAAATAGAAATTTTGTTGAAGAAAATAAGTGCTAACTTCCATACAAAATTTACAACATTTTCATCATCTTTAATTTAAATTTAAATTATTATTAAATTTAAAATAAATTAAAAATTTATAAACGTTAGGAGATAACGTGTAAAATTATACAAGTTAATTTTAACTTCGATAAAAGTGCTACCAATTCAAAAATAAAACAAGTAAGAAATTATAGTCGGGCGAGGCTGACCATATAATACCCTACACCTGTTACAAAATAAAATGTGATTTTGTTTTCATAATAAAGAATTGTACCTTGCCTCAGATATACTTAAGCCATTTATTGTTGAATAAAATTGTGAACATTTAAGTCAAATTTTGAAAGGGGCTTTGTATAGGTGCTATGGTCAAATGAGACCCTATAATTATAAAATTTATGAGAGTCATCAAGGCTAGTATAGCACTTGGTTTTGCCGCTTTTTGTTGAGATACGAGTATATTAAATATAATTATGAATTTTAAATTCGTCGGGTTTTGGGCTAGGTGATATAATGGACCGATGTTAACCATTTTCAATAGGCTTTGTCTCCGGTACCATAGAAGATCATGTGCCAAATTTCATTGAATTATCTTCAAAATTGCGACCTGTTTGATTACAAGGTTTACAAGCCCTATTCAGGGGTTCCGATGTATGGGGGTTAGGTGAAATAATGGACCGATGTTAACCATTCTCAACAGACTTTGTTTCCGGTGCCATAGAAGATCATGTGCCAAATTTCATTGAACTATCATCAAAATTGCGACCTGTAGTTTACAAAGTTTACAAGCCCTATTCAGGGGTTCAGATGTATGGGGGCTAGGTGAAATAATGGACCGATGTTAACCATTTCCAATAGGCTTTGTTTCCGGTGCCATAGAAGATCATGTGCCAAATTTCATTGAACTGTCATCAAAATTGCGACCTGTAGTTTGATTACAAGGTTTACAAGCCCTGTTCGGAGGTTCAGTTGTATGGGGGCTAGGTGAAATTATGGACCGATCTTAACGATTTTCAATAGGCTTCGTCCCTGGGACTATAGAAGACAATGTACCAAATTCCATTGAATTATCTTCAAAATTGCGACCTGTAGTTTGATTACAAGGTTTACATGGACGCACAGACGCACCACAGTGGGGCAGAATGGAAATTTTTTGGAAATAAATCTGGCATTTCTAAACGGCTGATCCGATCGGGATAAAATTTGGCGTGAGCGTAGCCAAGGAGTATTCGAGTTTAAGTTTTGAAGATGAACCCTGCAGATGCCCCAGGGACGGCGCTGTGGCGGCTCAAAGTAGGGTACCTACGACATGTAAAATTTTTAAACTCGTGCCATTTTTTTGTTTTTCACCCAAATACAAAGATTTTTATATTTTGTGAAAGCGCTCGACGAGATCTTGAAAAAACATGCTTGGACATACTACTTATCTCTTATAATATCCGAGTTATAGGCATTTAAAAATTTAGTGATACAAAATTTACCATACCTTGGTCCGCCTTTTTTGAATACCGGGCGTAATTTTGGACCAAATGGACTCAATTTTTTCTTGTTAGTTAGACAACAAAATTTCCAATAATATACAAAAAATTTCAGATCAATATCGTTTACAGATCCAAAAATATACGTTTTTTAATTTAAAAATTCAAAAAATTTTAGATTTTTGGCGTTTTTTTGCCAAAAATGTGTCTTAACTCTTTTATTAATAAAATAAAATTTTTATTAAGAACATATAACAATTTTATAGTTTTCTAAAAGGTATCTTTACGCAGAACGCTTTGGCGTAAAAAACTTGTATTATTTTTTGAAAATGTTGCCACTGCGTCCTTCCGAATATGACCTATTTTTTATCAAAACTTCAACTTTGGGCGACATGTTCTAAAATCCCAAAGCTGGGATCAGAAAACTGAAAGCAGTTTTGGAAACCTCAATATGTTTTCTATTTACACCAAAAGTATTTTCCCAGCCCTGAAAGAAATGTGGACCCTATGGGCAAAAAAGTAAAAATTCCCATTTTTGGGATTTTCATTCCTATTTTTGGGAATAAATGACAAATTTAACAAGCGTTGAAAATTTCATTGAGTTTTGTTCATAAATAAAGATTTTGTCATATATTACATATTTGTTTAATTTCTAAAACTATGATTTATATCAAAATTTTAATAGGGTCGCAGATAGCTACAACAATTTAGTCCATATTTATCCCTTAATATTATTTTTTAGTTAGATATGGAAATTCTCGACCCTTTACAAAAATTTTCAAGCCAATATCTCAATTACATTCAAAAATATGTTCATTTAAACCTGTGTCCTTTAATTTCATCTTTTTCATATTTTAGTATTAAGTATGACAGAACATACATTTGGTGTTGAATAAAATATTTGGACAATTTTTAAAAATTATTTAGTTAATTATTTTATTATAATATTGTATATAAATTAAAAAAAATTATAATTTTTTTGTGAGCCACGCACAACAACTTTTATCCCGATCGGATCAGCCGTTTAGAAATGCCAGATTTATTTCCAAAAAATTTCCATTCTGCCCCACTGTGCGCACGGACATAGCTAAATCTACTCAGAAAATTATTCTTAGCCGATTGGTATACTTTAAGGTGGGTATAGGACCAAGCACAAACCCAATATACCCTCCCCACTAAAGTGGTGTAGGGTATAGATACAAATATGAATGTGTGGATGTCAAATAATAAAAACAAGTTAGAGTGCTATATTCGGCTATGCCGAATCTTAAATACCCTCCACCAGCAAGTTATTTTTTATTAAAACCCATTTAATTATATAATTTTTAGATTACTTGACAAAATGTTTGTTTCCGTATTGAGGATACTAACATTTATGCATATGTCGAACTAATTTTGATTAGGTCCATTTTAAAAGAATGATTTATCTATACACAGAACATAATCATGTCGAATTTTATCCGGATATAATCATTTAATAACGAATTAAGTGATTTTCAGAAGTTAACCTTTTATGTGAGTTAAGACAGCTTATGGACCGATCTGGAAAAATTTCCGTAGAATGATTTATATATACAAAGTACACATTTATGTCTTTGATTATCAATGTGCATTTAAGTAATTTTCGGAAATGGTCCTTATATGGGAGTTGTGACCAATTAAGGACCGATAAGGAACAAATTTCGTATAATGATTTATATAAAAAAAATCAAGTCGAATTTTACTCCAATAGATTAATGAAATATGTGCGTTTAGGTGTTTTTCGGAAGTGGGCTTTATATAGGAGGTATAACCAATAACGGGCCTATCCGGTAATATATATGTACACGAAACATATTTGTGTCGAATTTTATCAAAATGTCTTTATTTGATAATGAAATATGTGCGTTTAAGTGATTTTTTGAAGTGGACCTTATGTAGGAGCTATTTAAAAATATGGACCGATCCGGAAAGAATTTGGTAGAAATATTTATATGCTCATAAAACATATTCAAGTCGTACTTTATCCCGATAGCTTTATTATTCAAAGAAAAATATGAGTCTAAGTGATTTTGGTAAGTGGACCATATACGGGAGCCTATCCTGAAAAAAATTTCGTAGAGTGATTAATATAAAGACAAAACATATTTGTGTCGAATTTTATCACGATAACTTTATTTGAAAATGAAATATGTACGTTTAAATGATTTTCGGAAGTGGGCCTTATATCCGGGAAAAAAGTGGTGGAATGATTTATATGTACACAAAACATATTCAAGTCGAATTTTATCCCTATAGCTTTTGAATTCAGTGAAATATATGCGTTAAAGTGATTTTCGGAAGTGGACCTTATATGGGAGCTATGACCAATTATGGACCCATCCGGAAAAAGTTTCGTAGAGTGATTCATATTTACACAAAATATTTGTGTCGAATTTGATCAAGATAGCTTTATTTGACAATGAAATATGTGCTTTTAAGTGATTTCCGGAAGTGGGCCTTATATGGGAGCTATGACCAATAATGGACCGATCCGTAAAAAATTTCGTAGAATGATTTGTATGTACACAAAACATATTTATCTCGAATTTTATCACAATAGCTTTATTTGTCAATGAAATATGTGCGTTTATGTGATTTTCAGCAGTGGACCTTATATGAGAGCTATGACCAATTGTGGACCGACTGAGATCTACGTTGGTAGTATGATTTCAGTTCATATTATATTTGTATGTACAAAATTTTGTGTTGATACCGATATATTTGAGGGAGTTATTAATGATAAACTAATTTCTGGGAATATATACCTTTGTATGGGGGCTATGTGAAATTTTGGATCAATTATTTGGATTTTCAACACAATTAATCCCTGGGTAAAAAATAATGTGTGACAAAATTCATCGAATTATCTTTTGTAGTTTCTGAGAAAACGACTTAAGAATTACGAAAAAAAACCGTAATTTTTTCAAGGATGTCTGAAATTTTTACTCATAACTTTTAACGTTGTGAACCGATTTTGATGATTTTCAATACCAAATTGCTTAGGAATATTTTTGGTGAATTTGGTTAATTTCTTTTGCTTAGTTTTAACGTGAGCGTTTTAGGCAGACAGACAGACAGACGGACATAGCTTAATCGACTCAGAATTTGATAAGGGCCCGGATTATATATACTTTGTTGGGTCTCAGATGAATATTTCTTGGTGTTACATACGGAATGACAAACTTATACATATATACCCTCTATCACCACTGATGGTGGTGGAGGGTATAAAAATATTTTAATAATAAACAAAAATATTTTAAAATAAAATTTAAATTAAACAAGTAAGAAATTATAGTCGGGCGAGGCCGACCATATAATACCCTACACCTTTGACAAAAATATAATGTGATTTAGTTGCCATAATAAAGCATTTAAGTTGATTTGTTCCTTGCCTAAGATATACCTACTTAAGCCGTTTATTGTTGAATAAAATTGTGGACATTTAAGTGAAATTTTGATGGAGGCTTTTCATAGGGGCTAGGTTCATATGAGAACCTATTATTATGGAATTCGTGAGGGTCATCAAGTCTTGTACACAACTTGGTTTTTGCAGCTTTTTGTCGAGATATGAGTATATTAAACATAATTATGAACTTAATTATTAATTCGGCGGGTTCAGTTGTATGGGGGCTAGGTGAAATAATGGACCGATCTTAACCATTTTCAACAGGCTTCGTCTACGGTACCATAAAAGATCATGTGTCAAATTTCATTGAGTTATCTTTAAAATTGCGACCTGTAGTTTGATTACAAGGTTTACATGAACGGACGGACGGACATAGCTAAATCGACTCAGAAAATGATTCTGAGCCGATCGGTATACTTTAAGGTGGGTATAGGACCAATATTATTGTGCGTTACAAACATCAGCACAAACCCAATATACCCTCCCCTCCCCGATAAGCTTCGTCCCTGGGACAATAGAAGATCATGTACCAAATTTCATTGAATTATCTTTGATTACAAGGTTTACATGGACGGACAGACATAGCTAAATCGACTCAGAAAATGATTCTGAGCCGGTTGGTATACTTTAAGGTGGGTATAGGACCAATATTGTTGTGCGTTACAAACATCAGCACAAATCCAATATACCCTCCCCACTAAAGTGGTGTAGGATATAACAAGTTAGAGTGCTATATTCGGCTGAGCCGAATCTTAAATACCCTCCACCAGCTACTTACATATTAATACTTTTCTGATTGATCTAATATTTGTAGAAATAAGTTCTCATGTCTTCAATAGAAAAAATACAAAGATTTAAACAGCTTAAATCTATTACAATTCCATGATTTATTGAACATTACAAACGCAATTTTCTTTATATTTTTATATCGCTTAGCGATATTTAGTAATTTGCATGTATGCATGTGTGTAACAGATTTAAGGATTTTCAAAATAAATATATATAATTTTGTTCTACACAAATTGATAATGCAAC
This sequence comes from Lucilia sericata, assembly GCF_015586225.1. Lineage (NCBI taxonomy): Eukaryota > Metazoa > Arthropoda > Insecta > Diptera > Calliphoridae > Lucilia > Lucilia sericata. The sequence goes on along the minus strand of NW_023994406.1, from coordinate 57,047 downwards.
TAGTTAAATACGGTTAAAGCGAGCTATGGCCAAATATGGACCGATCGTAAAACAATTTTATAGTTTAATTTATGTTTATAAGAGCAATATTTTTGCTAAATATATGGATATCAATATTTTGTAATGAGTTATGCGCGTTTAAGTGATTTTCGGGAGGGAACCTTGTATGGGAGCTATGACCAAAGATGAACCGATCGTGAAACAAGTTAGGGTGCTATATTCGGCTATGCCGAATCTTAAATACCCTCCACCAGCAATTTACTTTTTATTAAAACCCATTTAATTATATAATTTTTAGATAACTTGACAAAATGTTTGTTTCCGTATTGAGGATACTAACATTTATGCATATGTCGAACTAATGTCGATTAGGTCCATTTTAAAAGAATGATTTATCTATACACAGAACATAATCATGTCGAATTTTATCCGGATATAATCATTTAATAACGAAGTGATGTTAAGAGATTTTCAGAAGTTAACCTTTTATGGGAGTTAAGACAACTTATGGACCAATCTGGAAAAATTTCCGTAGAATGACCAATTAAAAACCAATAAGGAAAAAATTTCGTATAATGATTTATATAAAAAAAAATCAAGTCGAATTTTACTCCAATAGATTAATGAAATATGTGCGTTTAGGTGATTTTCGGAAGTGGGCTTTATGTAATATATATGTACACGAAACATATTTGTGTCGAATTTTATCAAAATGTCTTTATTTGATAATGAAATATGTGCGTTTAAGTGATTTTTTGAAGTGGACCTTATGTAGGAGCTATTTAAAAATATGGACCGATCCGGAAAGAATTTGGTAGAAATATTTATATGCTCGCAAAACAAGCGTTAAAGTGCTTTTCGGAAGTGGACCTTAATGGGAGCTATGACCAATTATGGACCCATCCGGAAAAAGTTTCGTAGAGTGATTCATATTTACACAAAATATTTGTGTCGAATTTGATCAAGATAGCTTTATTTGACAATGAAATATGTGCGTTTAGGTGATTTCCGGAAGTGGGCCTTATATGGGAGCTATGACCAATAGCGGACCGATATGTAAAAAATTTGGTAGAAGGATTTGTATGTATACAAAACATATTCAAGTTGAATTTTATCTCTATAGCTTGAGAATTCAATGAAATATGCGTTTAAGTGATTTTCGGAAGTGGACCTTATATGAGAGCTATGACCAATTGTGGGCCTATAGGGAAAAAATTTCATAGAGTGATTAATATTAAGACAAAACATATTTGTGTCGAATTTTTTTAAGCTAGCTTTATTTGACAATGAAATGTGTGCTCTTAAGTGATTTTCGGAAGTGGGCCTTATATGGGAGATTTGACCAATAATGGACCGATCCGTAAAAAATTTCGTAGAATGATTTGCATGTGCACAAAAAATATTTATCTCGAATTTTATCACAATAGCTTTATTTGTCAATGAAATATGTGCGTTTATGTGATTTTCGGCAGTGGACCTTATATGAGAGCTATGACCAATTGTGGACCGACTGAGATCTACGTTGGTAGTATAATTTTTGTTCATATTATATTTGTATGTACAAAATTTTGTGTTGATACCGATATATTTGAGGGAGTTATTAATGATAAACTAATTTCTAGGAATATATACCTTTGTATGGGGGCTATGTGAAATTTTGGATCAATTATTTTGATTTTCAACACAATTAATCCCTGGTAAAAAAAATAATGTGTGACAAAATTCATCGAATTATCTTTTGTAGTTTCTGAGAAAACGACTTAAGAATTACGAAAAAAACCGTAATTTTTTCGAGGAAGTCTGAAATTTGTACTCATAACTTTTGACATTGTGAACCGATTTTGATGATTTTCAATACCAAATTGCTTAGGAATATTTTTGGTGAATTTGGTTGATTTCTTTTGCTTAGTTTTAACGTGAGCGTTTTAGGCAGACAGACAGACAGACAGACAGACAGACGGACATAGCTAAATCGACTCAGAATTTGATAAGGACCCGGAATATATATACTTTGTTGGGTCTCAGATGAATATTTCTTGGTGTTACACACGGAATGACAAAGTTATATACATATACCCTCTATCACCACTGATGGTGGTGGAGTGTATAAAAATTTTTAAATAACATTTCTGTGTACAAAAATAGTTTGTATTCCAAATTTTTATGGGTATCACTATTTGATAATGAGTTATGTGCCTTTAAGTGTTTTTCTGAAAGGGACCTTGTATGGGAGCTATGATCAATTATGGACCGATAGGAAAACAAATTCACAGTAATATTTCTCTGTATATGAGCGATACTTGTGCCAAACTTTATATGAATATCTTAATTTAGTAATGAGTTATGTGCGTTTAAGTGATTTTTGGGAGGGGACCTTGTATGGGAGCTATGACCAATTATGGACCGATCGGAAAAAAAATTTCACAGTAATATTTTCGTGCATATGTGGATATCTTAATTTTGTAATGAGTTATGTGCGTTTAAGTGATTTTCGGGAAGGGACCTTGTATGGGAGCTATGACCAATTATGGACCGCTCGAAGAAAAATTTCACAGTAATATTGTCGTGCATATGAGCAATACTTGTACCAAATTTTATGTGGATATCTTAATTTTGTAATGAGTTATGTAATATTTCTGTGCATATGAGTAATACTTGTACCAAATTTTATATGGATATCTTAATTTAGTAGTGAGTTATGTGCGTTTAAGTGATTTTCGGGAGGGGACCTTGTATGGAAGCTATGACCAATTATGGATCGATGAAACAAAAAGTTCACAGTAATATTTCTGTATGTGAGAGCAATACTTGTACCAAATTTTATATGGATATCTTAATTTAGTAATGAATTATTTGCGTTTAAGTTATTTTCCGGAGGGGACCTTGTATGGGAGCTATGTCTAATTATGGACCGATCCAGAAAATTTTTTCTCTGAATGAGTTCTATTCACATAAGATTTTAATTTGTAAAATTTTGTAAAGATTTCGACATTGTGACGGAAGTTACTAACAAAAAACTCATTTTCTGGGAATATGTACTTTTGTATGGGAGGTATATGAAATTGTTGACCGATTCTGGCAATTTTCACCAGGACTCAAGCTCTTGTGTAGAAAGGAATGTATGGTGATTATCTTGCATAGTTTTCGAGAAAATTACATCAGAATGTGTAAAAAATGCTTATTTTTTTCGAGGTTGTTTCAAATTTTGATTCATAACTTTTCCCGGTGTGAACCGATTTTGCTTATATGAGAGCTATGACCAATTGTGGACCGACTGAGATCTACGTTGGTAGTATAATTTTTGTTCATATTATATTTGTATGTACAAAATTTTGTGTTGATACCGATATATTTGAGGGAGTTATTAATGATAAACTAATTTCTAGGAATATATACCTTTGTATGGGGGCTATGTGAAATTTTGGATCAATTATTTTGATTTTCAACACAATTAATCCCTGGTAAAAAAAATAATGTGTGACAAAATTCATCGAATTATCTTTTGTAGTTTCTGAGAAAACGACTTAAGAATTACGAAAAAAACCGTAATTTTTTCGAGGAAGTCTGAAATTTGTACTCATAACTTTTGACGTTGTGAACCGATTTTGATGATTTTCAATACCAAATTGCTTAGGAATATTTTTGGTGAATTTGGTTGATTTCTTTTGCTTAGTTTTAACGTGAGCGTTTTAGGCAGACAGACAGACAGACAGACGGACATAGCTAAATCGACTCAGAATTTGATAAGGACCCGGAATATATATACATACTTTGTTGGGTCTCAGATGAATATTTCTTGGTGTTACACACGGAACTCATTTTCCGGGAATATGTACTTTTGTATGGGAGGTATATGAAATTGTTGACCGATTCTGGCAATTTTCACCAGGACTCAAGCTCTTGTGTAGAAAGGAATGTATGGTGATTATCTTGCACAGTTTTCGAGAAAATTACATCAGAATGTGTAAAAAATGCTTATTTTTTTCGAGGTTGTTTCAAATTTTGATTCATAACTTTTCCCGGTGTGAACCGATTTTGCTTATTTTCAATACCAAAGTGCCTAGGATAATAATAAATATTTTGGGTGAATTTCGTTAAGTTTTGTTGCAGACAGACGGACGGACGGACATTGCTAAATCGAATCAGAATTTCATAAGGACCCAGAATATATATACATTGTTGGGTCTCAGATGAATATTTTTTGGTGTTACACACGGAATGACAAACTTATATATACTCTCTATCACCACTGATGGTGGTGGAGGGTATAAAAAAGTTAAACAAGAAAATTAAAGAAATATTTTTATAGTAATACTTTTTTAATAGATCAAATACTTGTAGAAATAAGTTTTCTCATGTCTTAAATGGAAAAACCCCAAGATTTAAACAGCTTAAATCTGTTACAATTACAAGATTTATTGAACATTACAAACCCCATTTTCTTTTATATTTTTATAGCGACCTAAAATATGCTTTAACGATATTTAATAATGTGCATGTGTGTGAAAGATTTAAGGATTTTCAAAATACATATATATAATTTTGTTCTACACAAATTTATAATGCAATTAGTTAAATACGGTTAAATTGCTTTTAGTGGAATTTTAGTGGAAGGACTTAATATGGGAGATATGACCAATTATAAACCGATCGTAAAAAATTCTTTAAGCAAAATTTCTGTACATAAAAGCTATATTTCAGTCAAATTTTGTATCTATATTGAAATTTAGTAATAAGTAATGTGTGTTCAAGTGATTTTCTGAAGGGACATTTGCATGGGACCGACCGCACCCATGTTATGGACCTAATATTAATATAATACTAATATTTGTGCCAAATTTTGTATCAATAGCTTTATTTGGTAATGAGTAATGTGCGTTTAAGAAATTTTCGTAAAGGCGCTATTACCAATTATGTATATAAAGACAAAATTTCAAAATTCTGTATCTATATCATTATTTGGCAATGAATATTGTGCATTTAAGTGATTTTCTGGAGGGGACCTAGTATGAGAGCTATGACCAAATATGGACCGATCGTAAAACAATTTTATAGTGTAATTTATGTATATAAGAGGAATATTTGTGCTAAATGTATGGATATCAATATTTTGTAATGAGTTATGTGCGTTTAATTGATTTTCGGGAGGGAACCTTGTATGGGAGCTATGACCAATTATGGACCGATCGGAAAAAAACTTTCATAGTATTATTTCTGTATGTGTGAGCAATACTTGTACCAAACTTTATATGCATATCTTAATTTAGTAATGAGTTATGTGCGTTTAAGTGATTTTCGGAAGGGGACCTTCATTGTAATATTTCTGTGCATATGAGCAATACTTGTATCAAATTTTATATGGATATCTTAATTTAGTAATGAGTTATGCGCGTTTAAGTGATTTTCGGGAAGGGTCCTTGTATGGGAGCTATGACCAATTGTGGACCGATCGGAAAAAACTTTCATAGTAATATTTCTGTATATGTGAGCAATACTTGAAACGAATATATGATGACTTTCATGAAATTATCTTGCATAGTTTTCGAGAAAATTACATCAGAATGTGTAAAAAATGCTTGTTTTTTCGGAGTTGTTTTAAATTTTGATTCATAAACCAATCGTCAGTATTTCTGTATACTTATTTTTGCGATTAACTGTATACCCTCTATCACCACTGATGGTGGTGGAGTGTATAAAAATTTTTAAATAACATTTCTGTGTACAAAAATAGTTTGAATTCCAAATTTTTATGGGTATCACTATTTGATAATGAGTTATGTGCCTTTAAGTGTTTTTCTGAAAGGGACCTTGTATGGGAGCTATGATCAATTATGGACCGATAGGAAAACAAATTCACAGTAATATTTCTCTGTATATGAGCAATGCTTGTGCCAAACTTTATATGAATATCTTAATTAAGTAATGAGTTATGTGCGTTTAAGTGATTTTCGGGAGGGGACCTTCTATGGGAGCTATAACCAATTATGGATCGATGGAACAAAAATTTCACAATAATATTTCTGTATGTGAGAGCAATACTTGTACCAAATTTTATATGGATGTCTTAATTTAGTAATGAATTATTTGCGTGTAAGTTATTTTTGGGAGGAGACCTTGTATGGGAGCTATGTCCAATTATTGACCGATCCAGAAAATTTTTTCTGTGATTGAATTCTATTCACATAAGATTTTAATTTGTAAAATTTTGTAAAGATTTCGACATTGTGACGGAAGTTACTAACAAAAAACTCATTTTCCGGGAATATGTACTTTTGTATGGGAGGTATATGAAATTGTTGACCGATTCTGGCAATTTTCACCAGGACTCAAGCTCTTGTGTAGAAACGAATGTATGGTGATTATCTTGCATAGTTTTCGAGAAAATGACATCAGAATGTGTAAAAAATGCTTATTTTTTTCGAGGTTGTTTCAAATTTTGATTCATAACTTTTCCCGGTGTGAACCGATTTTGCTGATTTTCAATACCAAACTGCCTAGGATAATAATAAATATTTTGGGTGAATTTCGTTAAGTTTTGTTGCTTCGTGTTAACGTGAGAATGTTTTATACAGACAGACGGACGGACGGACGGACATTGCTAAATCGACTCAGAATTTCATAATGTCCAAGATTATATATACTTTGTTGGGTCTCAGATGAATATTTCTTGGTATTACACACGGAATGACAAAGTTATACATACCCTCTATCACCACTGATGGTGGTGGAGGGTATAAAAATATTTAAATTTGCAATAAAAGGTATTGCAAAGTATTATTAACAAAAATGGTGATTCACACTATTTTACATTCAAATATATTTTATTTATTTAATTTTAATCCCAAACATGATAAATAAAATTTTGCTAGACAATGAATATCATATTTTTATGGAAAATATTGCAACTTAAAATTAAACACCATCAAAATTTGAAAATAAATCAGCTACTTCAGAAAACTTTACGAAAAGGAGTGAAATGAGTTATCTTGGGTACAGCCTTAATAATAATAATATGTATATATATATATATATATTAATATATATATATATATATATAATAAATGACCTAAATGTACCCATAATGAAATATTGGTATTATCTTTTAGTGAAGTTCTACCTATTTTCTTGTTCAGCCTTTATTGTAATTGTTTCATAAATTTTTTCTCCTTATCTCTTGTTGTAAATATTTTATTTTAATACCTTTTTTCCTTCCTTTTCTCATCTTTTATTTATCATCGTTTTGCATGATTTTTCGTTCTTTTTTTTTAATTTTCTTGTTTAACTTTTTTTATACCCTCCACCACCATCAGTGGTGATAGAGAGTATATATAAGTTTGTCATTCTGTGTGTAACACCAAAAAATATTCATCTGAGACCCAACAATGTATATATATTCTGGGTCCTTATGAAATTCTGAGTCGATTTAGCTATGTCCGTCTGTCTGGTTTAAACAATCAACCAAATTCACTGGGAATATTCATTGTTTTCCTAAGCAGTTTGGTATTGAAAATCAGCAAAATCGGTTCACAACGTAAAAAGTTATGAATAAAAATTTCAGACTACCTAAAAAAAATTAAGTTTTTTTCCCTAATTTTTAAGTAGTTTTCTCAGAAACTACCAAAGATAATTCGACAAATTTTGTCACAGATTATTTTTTTCATCTATAGATTAATTATGTTTAAAATTGTAATAATCGATCCAAAATTTCCCATAGCCCCCATACAAAGGTACATATTCCCATTGAAATTATATGAACAGGAATCAAAACTACGGACTGTAAACTACGGAGATCTGTATCGGTCCACAATTGGTCATAGTTCCAATATAAGGTCCACTTTCGAAAATCACTTAAATGAACATATTTTATTGATAAATAAAGCTATCGGGATAAAATTCGACATGAATATGTTTTGTATATACATAAATCGTTCTAAGGAATTTTTTCTCGGATCGGTCCATAATTGGTCATAGCTCCCATATAAGGTTCACATCCGAAAATCACTTAAACGAGCTTAATTCATAGATAAATAAAGCTATCTGGATAAAATTCGACATGAATGTGTTTTGTGTGTATATGAATTACTCTACGAAATTTGTTCCGGATCGGTCCATAATCGGTCATAGCTCCCATATAAGGTCCACATCCGAAAATCATTCAAATGCGCATAATTCATTGATTAATAAAGTTATCAGGGTAGAACTCGAGGTGAATATATTCTGTATATAGATATAAATCAATTAGTGAAATTTTTTCCGGATCAGTCCACAATTGGTACTAGCTCCCATATAAGGTCCACATCCTAAAATCACTCAAATGCGCATAATTATTGATAAATAAAGCTATCAGGGAAAAAGTCGACGTGAATTTGTTTTGTGTATAATCATCCGTGAACATTTTCCACATCGGTCCATAATTGGTTACATTCCATATAAGGAATTTTTTCAGCATCGGTCCATATCTAGCTCCCATATAAGGTTCACTTCTGAAAACCACTTAATGCCACATAATTTATTATTTAACTCGACATGAGTATGTTCTGTGTATAGATACCCTCCACCACCATCAGTGGTGATAGAGGGTTTATATAAGTTTGTCATTCCGTGTGTAACACCAAGAAATAGTCATCTGAGACCCAACAAAGTATATATATTCTGGGTCCTTATGAAATTCTGAGTCGATTTAGCTATGCCCGTCTGTCTGTTTGTCTGTCTGTGTAAAACACGCTCACGTTAAAACGAAGCAAGATAATTTAACCAAATTCACCCAAAATATTCACTATTATCCGGTACAGTTTGGTATTGAAAATGAGCAAAATCGGTTCACATCGAGAAAAGTTATGAATCAAAATTTAAAACAACTCCGAAAAAATAAGCATTTTTTACACATTCTGATGTAATTTTCTCGAAAACTATGCAAGATAATTTCATGAAAGTCATCATATATTCGTTTCAAGTATTGCTCACATATACAGAAATATTACTATGAAAGTTTTTTCCGATCGGTCCACAATTGGTCATAGCTCCAATACAAGGACCCTTCCCGAAAATCACTTAAACGCGCATAACTCATTACTAAATTAAGATATCCATATAAAATTTGATACAAGTATTGCTCATATGCACAGAAATATTACAATGAAGGTCCCCTTCCGAAAATCACTTAAACGCACATAACTCATTACTAAATTAAGATATGCATATAAAGTTTGGTACAAGTATTGCTCACATATACAGAAATATTACTATGAAAGTTTTTTTCTATCGGTCCATAATTGGTCATAGCTCCCATACAAGGTTCCCTCCCGAAAATCAATTATACGCAGATAACTCATTACAAAATATTGATATCCATACATTTAGCACAAATATTCCTCTTATATACATAAATTACACTATAAAATTGTTTTACGATCGGTCCATATTTGGTCATAGCTCTCATACTAGGTCCCCTCCAGAAAATCACTTAAATGCACAATATTCATTGCCAAATAATGATATAGATACAGAATTTTGAAATTTTGTCTTTATATACACAATTGTTAATAGCGCCTTTACGAAAATTTCTTAAACGCACATTACTCATTACCAAATAAAGCTATTGATACAAAATTTGGCACAAATATTAGTATTATATTAATATTAGGTCCATAACATGGGTGCGGTCGGTCCCATGCAAATGTCCCTTCAGAAAATCACTGGAACACACATTACTTATTACTAAATTTCAATATAGATACAAAATTTGACTGAAATATAGCTTTTATGTACAGAAATTTAGCTTAAAGAATTTTTTACGATCGGTTTATAATTGGTCATATCTCCCATATTAAGTCCTTCCACTAAAATTCCACTAAAATCAATTTAACCGTATTTAACTAATTGCATTATCAATTTGTGTAGAACAAAATTATATATATGTATTTTGAAAATCCTTAAATCTTTCACACACATGCACATTATTAAATATCGTTAAAGCATATTTTAGGTCGCTATAAAAATATAAAAGAAAATGGGGTTTGTAATGTTCAATAAATCTTGTAATTGTAACAGATTTAAGCTGTTTAAATCTTGGGGTTTTTCCATTTAAGACATGAGAAAACTTATTTCTACAAGTATTTAATCTATTAAAAAAGTATTACAATAAAAATAGCTGGTGGAGGGTATTTAAGATTCGGCTCAGCCGAATATAGCACTTTAACTTGTTTTTTTTTTTACGGTCGATCCATAATTGGTCATAGCTCCCATTTAAGGTGCCCTTTCGAGAATAACTTAAACGCATATTACTAATTACCAAATAATGATATCCATAAAAAATTTGGCACAAATATTTATTTTTGAATTTTGTCATACATATAGTTTGGGAATCCACTGAGTGGAAAATCGAAATCAGTCTACAATTTCTTGTACCACCCATAGGGATTAAAAAATTGATCATTTTTCGCAAAAAAATTAAATAAAAACTGTTTAAAACGAGCAGGATTCGAACTTAAAATCTCCCAGTTGCTAGTTTTACGCCATTCCCACTACACTATTAACTAGCTTCGTAATTGTTATACCCTCCACCGCCATCAGTGGTGATAGAGGGTTTATATAAGTTTGTCATTCCGTGTGTAACACCAAGAAATATTCATCTGAGACACAACAAAGTATATATATTCTGGGTCCTTATGAAATTCTGAGTCGGTTTAGCTATGTCCGTCTGTCTGTCTGTGTAAAACACGCTCACGTTAAAACGAAGCAATGGAAATTAACGAAATTCAGCAAAAATATTCATTATTATCCGGTACAGTTTGGTATTGAAAATGATCAAAATCGGTTCACATCGTGAAAAGTTATGAATCAAAATTTAAAACAACTCCGAAAAAATATAAACAGTTTTTACACATTCTGATGTAATTTTCTCGAAAACTATGCAAGATAATTTCATAAAAGTCATCATACATTCGTTTCTACACAAGATCTTGATTCTTGCTGAAAATTGCCAGAATCGGGTAATAATTTCATATACCTCCCATACAAAAGTACATATTCCCGGAAAACGAGTATTTTGTTAATAACTTCCGTCAGAATGTTGATATCTTCACAAAATTTTACAAATTAAAATCTTATGTCAATTGAATTCTTCGAGAGAAAAAATTTTCTGGATCGGTCCATAATTGGACATAGCTCCCACAGAAATATTACTATAAAATTTTTTTCCGATCGATCCATAATTGGTCATAGCTCCCGTACAAGGTCCCTTCCCGAAAATCACTTAAACTCACATAACTCATTACCAAATCAAGATATCCATATAAAATTTGGTACAATTATTGCTCTCGCATACCGAAATATTACTATGAAATTTTTTTCCGATCGGTCCATTATTGGTCATAGCTCCCATACAAGGACTCTTCCTGAAAATCACTTAAACGCCCATAACTCATTACTTAATCAAGATATCCATATAAAATTTGGTACAAGTATTGCCCATGTGCACAGAAATATAACTATGAAATTTTTTTCCGATCGGTCCATAATTGGTCGTAGCTCCCATACAAGGTACCCTCCCGCAAATCACTTAAACGCACATAACTCATTACTAAATCAAGATATGCATATAAAATTTGGTGTAATTATTGCTCACATATACAGAAATATTACTATGAAATTTTTTTCCGATCGGTCCATAATTGGTCGTAGCTCCCGTACAAGGTACCCTCCCGAAAATCACTTAAACGCGCATAACTCATTACTAAATCAAGACATTCATATAAAATTTGGTGTAATTATTGCTCACATATACAGAAATATTACTATAACATTTTTTTCCGATCGGTCCATAATTGGACATTACTCATTACCAAATAAAGCTACTGATACAAAATTTGGCACAAATATTAGTTTGGTATACAAAAATTATATTTCAAGATTTTTTCATGATCGGTCCATAACATGGGTGCGGTCGGTCCCATGCAAGTGTCCCTTCAGAAAATCACTTGAACACACATTACTTATTACTAAATTACGATATAGAAACAAAATTTGACTGAAATATAGCTTTCATGTACAGAAATTTATCTTAAAGAATTTTTTACGATCGGTCCATATTTGGTCATATCTCCCATACTAGGTCCTGCCCCTAAAAGCAATTTAACCCTATTTAACTAGTTGCATTATCAATTTGTGTAGAACAAAATTATATATATGTATTTTGAAAATCCTTAAATCTTTCACACACATGCATATATGCACATTATAAAATACCGTTAAAGCATATCTAAGGGCGTTATAAAAATATGAAAGAAAATGGGGTTTGTAATGTTCAACAAATCTTGGAATTGTAATTTAAGACATGAGAAAACTTATTTCTACAAATATTTGATCAATTACAAAAGTATTAATATAAAAGTAGCTGGTGGAGGGTATTTAAGATTCGGTTCAGCCGAATATAGCACTCTAACTTGTTTGCAACTAATGTTCACATAGAAATTCTCTTTCCTGTTTGTGTAAAAAATTGTTGTTAGCCCAAGATCAAATAAAATGTGCACATTGAGAAAGTGTAACTGTTAATTTCTTATGCTATTCAGCAACATCAGTATTGATAAAAGTTATTCAGCAGGAATGTTTTGTACAAACAGAAAATAACATATATATATGAAAAATATTAGTTAACGGAGAACAAAATGATGGAGTGGTGCAGTGGATGGAAGGAGGAATTAACAAACTGAGCATTACAGGTTCGATTCCTGGTCTAATTTTTTTTTTAGTCATAAATAATTAATTTTTTTAAAAAATCAGATAAAGTGTCGAAATTCGGTTCAACAATAAAAATTTAAAAGCAATTTTTTTTTTTCATAGGATCAACAACGTTGAAAATCTATTGTACCTCCCGTACAAAATTATATAAGTTTTATAACTATAACTATTACCATACATTTCTCTCACACATAGAAATTATTTTAAATACAGAACATAGGTTAAATTTAGTATGCTCTCTAACAGTCTGTTAAGTGGTAGTTTTGTTTTTAATTGCATGTTGTAAGGCGTAATGAAAGTAAATCTAAAATATTAAGGTAAATTTGAATCAATCCATTAAATTTGATAATTTATGAAACCAGTTTAAGGTGAAGGGTATTTAAGATTCGGCAGAGCCGAATATAGCACTCTAATTTGTGGTGATAGAGGGTATATATAAGTTTGTCATTCCGTGTGTAACACCTAGAAATATTCATCTGAGACCCAACAAAGTATATATATTCTTGATCCTTATGAAACTCTGAGTCGATTTAGCTATGTCCGTCTGTCTGTCTGTCTGCCGAAAACACGCTCACGTTAAAACTAAGCAAAAGAAATAAACCAAATACACCAAAAAATATTTGTTATTATCCTAAGCAGTTTGGTATTGAAAATCAGCAAAATCGGTTCACAACGTTAAAAGTTATGAGTAAAAATGTCAGACTACCTCGAAAAAAATTACGTTTTTTTCGTAATTCTTAAGTCGTTTTCTCAGAAACTACAAAAGATAATTCGAAGAATTTTGTCACACATTATTTTTTTTACCCAGGGATCAATTATATTGAAAATCAAAACAATCGATCCAAAATTTTCCGTAGCCCCCATACAAAGGTACATATTTCCGGAAATGGATTTATCGTTAATAACTTTCTCAAATATATTGGTATCAACTCAAAATTTTGCACATGTAAATAAAATATCAACAAAAATCATACTACCAACGTAGATTAGTATCGGTCCACAATTGGTCATACTCCCATATAAGGCCCTCTTTCGAAAATCACTCAAACATGAACACATTTTGTGTATGTATAAATCACTCTACGATTTTTTTCCGAATCGCTCCATAATTGGTCATAGCTCCCATATAAGGCCCACTTCCGGAAATCATTTAAAAGCTCATATTTCATTGTCAAATAAAGCTATCTTGATAAAATTCGGCACAAATATGTTTAGACTAAATATGAATCATTCTACGAAATTTTTTCTGGATAGGCCCATAATTGGTCATAGCTTCCATATAAAGTCCACTTCCGAAAATCACTTAAACGGATATATTTCATTGAATTATAAAGCTATCGGGATAAAATTCGACACAAATATGTTTTGTATACATACAAATCAGTCTACAAATTTTTTTTACCGATCGCTCCATTATTGGTCAGAGCTCCCATATAAGGCCCACTTCCGAAAATCTTTTAAAAACACATATTTCATTGTCAAATAAAGCTATCGTGATAACATTCGACATAAATATATTCTGTCTAAATATGAATTACTCTACTAAATTTTTTTCGGATAGGCCCATAATTGGTCATAGCTCCCACATAAGGTCCACTTCCAAAAATCACTTAAACGCATATATTTCATTGAATTCTGAAGCTATTGGGATAAAATTCGACAAGAATATGTTTTGTGTATATTCAAATCATTTTACCAATTTCGGTTTCGGATCGGTTCATTATTGGTCATAGCTCCCATATAAGGCCCACTTCCGAAAATCACTTAAAAGCACATATTTCATTGTCAAATAAAGCAATCTTGATAAAATTGGACACAAATATGTTTTGTCTTTATATAAGTCACTACGATATTTTTTCCGGATAGACTCATAATTGGTCATAGCTCCCATATAAAGTCCACTTCCGAAAATCACTTAAACGCAGATATTTCATTAAATTCCAAAACTATAAGGATAAAATTCGACTTGAATATATTCTATGTGCATATAAATCATTCTACCAATTTTTCCCGGATCGGTCCATTATTGACCATAGCTCCCATATGAGTCCCACTTCCGAAAATCATAAGGATAAAATTCGAATTGAATATATTCTATGTGCATATAAATCATTCTACCAATTTTTTCCCGGATCGGTCCATTATTGACCATAGCTCCCATATGAGTCCCACTTCCGAAAATCACTTAAGCGCAAATATTTAATTGTCAAATAAAGTTATATTGATAAAATTCGACACAAATATGTTTTGTCTTTATATGAATCACTCAACGAATTTTTTTCCAGATAGGCTCCAATAGAGGGTCCACTTGCGAAAATGAGTTAAACGCATATATTTCTTTGAATAATAAAGCTGTCGGGATAAAGTACGACTTGAATATGTTTTGTAAGCATATAAATCATTCTACCAAACTTTACACAAATACATATAAAGTCCACTTCCGAAAATAACCTAAACGCAAATATTTCATTAATTAATAAATCTATTGTAGTAAAATTCGACATGATTTTTTTGGCATATTTTTTCCTTATCGGTTGATAATTGGTCACAACTCCCATATAAGGACCCTTTCCGAAAATTACTCAAATCCACATTGACGATCAAAGTTATCGGGATAAAATTCGACATAAATGTGTCTTTCGTATATATAAATCATTCTACGGAATTTTTTTCCGGATCGGTCCATATATTGTCTTAGCTCCCATATATGGTATACTTCTGAACATCACTTAATTCGTAATTAAATGATTACATCCGGATAAGATACAAAATAAGTATGTTCTGTGTAAAGATAAATCAATATATTAAAATGTTTTCAAACTGGCCTATTAATATACATACATATATCTCGACATAATTAAAATTGGTTTGACATATGCATAAATGTTAGTACCCGCAATACGGAAACAAAAATTTTGCCAAATTATCTAAAAATTAGATAGTTAAATGGGCTTCAATAAAAAGTAGCTTGCTGGTGAAGGGTATTTAAGATTCGGCATAGCCGAATATAGCACTCTAACTTGTTCTTGATTAATTTTGTTTAAAAGAGTTTTAGGGTAATTACCAGCGAAACCAAAATATGCAAATACATGTTTTTTGTGGTGCGTCGTATAGACTCATGGATAAAATATTTACACGTTTCAGACCAATTTAAGAATTTTGGCATCGATTTGTTAAAGCATTAATAATTTTGCATGATTTGACTTCTGTAGCATATTTAAGGCATATTTTCGAGTTTTTAGAGCATATTTTAAACTTTTAGTGCATATTTAGATGTTTTCGGCTTTTTTATACCCTCCACCACCATCAGTGGTGATAGAGGGTATATATAAGTTTGTCATTCCGTGTGTAAAACCAAAAAATATTCATCTGAGACCCAACAATGTATATATATTCTGGGTCCTTATGAAATTCTGAGTCGATTTAGCTATGTCCGTCTGTCTGTCTGGTTAAAACACTCTCACGTTAACACTAAGCAAACGAAATCAACTAAATTCACTGAGAATATTCATTGTTTTCCTAAGAAGTTTGGTATTGAAAATCAGCAAAATCGGTTCACAACGTAAAAATTTATGAGTAAAAATTTCAGACTACCTAAAAAAAATTAAGTTTTTCCCTAATTCTTGAGTAGTTTTCTCAGAAACTACCAAAGATAATTCGACAAATTTTGTCACAGATTATTTTTTTCATCTATAGATTAATTATGTTTAAAATTGTAATAATCGATCCAAAATTTCCCATAGCCCCCATACAAAGGTACATATTCCCGGAAATTAATTTATCGTTAATAACTTCCTCAAATATATCGGTATCAACACAAAATCTTGTACATATTGACATTATATGAACAGGAATCAAAGCTACGGACTTAGATCTGTATCGGTCCACAATTGGTCATAGTTCCAATATAAGGTCCACTTTCGAAAATCACTTAAATGAACATATTTTATTGATAAATAAAGCTATCGGGATAAAATTCGACACGAATATGTTTTGTATATAGATAAATCATTCTAAGGAATTCTTTTTCGGATCGGTCCATAATTGGCCATAGCTCCCATATAAGGTTCACATCCGAAAATCACTTAAACGAGCTTAATTCATAGATAAATAAAGCTATCTGGATAAAATTCGACATGAATGTGTTTTGTGTGTATATGAATTACTCAACGAAATTTGTTCCGGATCGGTCCATAATCGGTTATAGCTCCCATATAAGGTCCACATCCGAAAATCACTCAAATGCGCATAATTCATTGATTAATAAAGTTATCAGGGTAGAACTCGAGGTGAATATGTTCTGTATATAGATATAAATCAATTAGTGAAATTTTTTCCGGATCGGTCCACAATTGGTACTAGCTCCCATATAAGGCTATCAGGGTAAAACTCTACGTGAATTTGTTTTGTGTATAATCATCCGTGAACATTTTCCACATCGGTCCATAATTGGTTACATTCCATATAAGGAATTTTTTCAGCATCGCACGATGGGGCAGCCATATGGAGACTTGTGGCGATAAATCAAAAATGAAAACTGATATATCATTTGAAAGATTACACTTTTTTGCATAAGATTTGTTCGCAACATTTTTCATAGTAGCTTTGATCTGAGCTTGAGCTGAGCTCAAAGTTGATGAAAAAAACAATTATTTGAAATGTAGTAATAATTCCTGTTTAAAGACCTATACTTCATGTTAATAATATGACCTTCTATTGTAAAAAGCCTACTTTTTCTTTATGAGGTTTATTGTTGAGAATTGATCTACGAATTTTTAAGACATAGTAATGGTTACAGGTGTCAAAATGCACAACTTACTTGAAAGGAAAATTATAATTATTTTTTTTAAATTTTCAAAAGTTTGAAGGTAAAAAAGTAACACAAATGTCCAAAAATGCCCATAACCATTATATATCCTTTAAAGTAGGGGATGTCTAGAATTATAATCTTTTTTAACATTTTGCGGATTTTTGCGGTTTTTGATTTTTTTCGAGTTTGAAGATATTCATGTACACATAGATTATTTCAACTTGATTTATTTAATAACTGATTTCAATAAGGTTTAAATGCAAAAAGTCAATAATTTTTTCTAAAATTGCTAAAAACGTATAAATTATTTAATACAGAATTTTAAAATATTTTTTTAGAGATGCCACCTTTTTTGTACCTTATGTAGTAGAAATTAACTTGTTTAAGTAAAATTTCGGTTACAATCATTGTTTTATATGGTTTTTGAAATATATTATGATGTCTAAGCTCTAAAATAGATAAAGAATTTAAAAATATATAAGTATTACCCAGCAAAGATTCGATTAAAATTTCAGTCGGAATAGTTAGATATCGGAAAACTACTAAATTTGTTTAAATATCTCATTAGTATATATGTATATATAGTATAAAAAGGTAAATATGTATTCTATGTCCACAGTATGTATGTATGTTCATTGCTGGGAACTAATAAATGCTTTAAGTAGCTAACTTCTGTTAGGCATGAAGTTAGTAATTTAACATCTTGTTTAACCCCCTTATTATCTCAATATTCCTTAGAAAACATTCTAAACAATATTCTAACTAATAACGGCGGTGATGGCTCAACTTTATATAAACGACCTGAATAATAATAATTATAGATCGGTACACTTAAGGATGGAGATTTCGAATTAGAATATCAATGAATGAATTATAAAACTTTGTAACTAAAACTTTTCCTTTAATTTTGAAGTAATGATTCGAAACAACTTTATCATAAAATCAATGTTGCATTTGTTATTATATTGATAAAATTGACTTAATATGGGAGATATGACCAATTATAAACCGATCGTAAAAAATTCTTTAAGCTAAATTTCTGTACATAAAAGCTATATTTCAGTCAAATTTTGTATCTATATTGTAATTTAGTAATAAGTAATGTGTGTTCAAGTGATTTTCTGAAGGGACATTTGCATGGGACCGACCGCACCCATGTTATGGACCTAATATTAATATAATACTAATATTTGTGCCAAATTTTGTATCAATAGCTTTATTTGGTAATGAGTAATGTGCGTTTAAGAAATTTTCGTAAAGGCGCTATGACCAATTACGTATATAAAGACAAAATTTCAAAATTCTGTATCTATATCATTATTTGGCAATGAATATTGTGCATTTAAGTGATTTTCTGGAGGGGACCTAGTATGAGAGCTATGACCAAATATGGACCGATCGTAAAACAATTTTATAGTGTAATTTATGTATATAAGAGGAATATTTGTGCTAAATGTATGGATATCAATATTTTGTAATGAGTTATGTGCGTTTAATTGATTTTCGGGAGGGAACCTTGTATGGGAGCTATGACCAATTATGGACCGATAGGAAAAAACTTTCATAGTAATATTTCCGTATATGTGAGCAATACTTGTAGCAAACTTTATATGCATATCTTAATTTAGTAATGAGTTATGTGCGTTTAAGTGATTTTCGGAAGGGGACCTTGTACGGGAGCTATGACCAATTATTGACCGATCGGAAAAAAAGTTCATAGTAATATTTCTGTGCATATGAGCAATACTTGTATCAAATTTTATATGGATATCTTAATTTAGTAATGAGTTATGCGCGTTAAAGTGATTTTCGGGAGGGGACCTTGTATAGAAGCTATGTCCAATTATGGAGCGATCCAGAAAATTTTTCTCTCAATGAATTGACATAAGATTTTAAGTTGTAAAATTTTTATGAAGATATCAACATACTGACGGAAGTTATTAACAAAAAACTCATTTTCCGGGAATATGTACATTTGAATGGGAGGTATATGAAATTATTGACCGATTTTGGCAATTTTCAGCAAGAATCAAGATATTGTGTAGAAACAAATGATGACTTTCATCAAATTATCTTGCATAGTTTTCGAGAAAATTACATCAGAATGTGTAAAAAATGCTTATTTTTTCGGAGTTGTTTTAAATTTTGATTCATAACTCTTCTCGATGTGAACCGATTTTGCTCATTTTCAATACCAAACTGTACCGGATAATAGTGAATATTTTGGGTGAATTTGGTTAAATTATCTTGCGGACAGACGGGCATAACTAAATCGACTCAGAATTTCATAAGGACCCAGAATATATATACTTTGTTGGGTCTCAGATGACTATTTCTTGGTGTTACATACGGAATGACAAACTTATATAAACCCTCTATCACCACTGATGGTGGTGGAGGGTATCTATATACAGAACATACTCATGTCGAGTTAAATAATAAATTATGTGGCATTACGTGGTTTTCAGAAGTGAACCTTATATGGGAGCTAGATATGGACCGATGCTGAAAAAATTCCTTATATGGAATGTAACCAATTATGGACCGATGTGGAAAATGTTCACGGATGATTATACACAAAACAAATTCACGTCGAGTTTTACCCTGATAGCTTTATTTATCAATAATTATGCGCATTTGAGTGATTTTAGGATGTGGACCTTATATGGGAGCTAGTACCAATTGTGGACTGATCCGGAAAAAATTTCACTAATTGATTTATATCTATATACAGAACATATTCACCTCGAGTTCTACCCTGATAACTTTATTAATCAATGAATTATGCGCCTTTGAGTGATTTTCGGATGTGGACCTTATATGGGAGCTATGACCGATTATGGACCGATCCGGAACAAATTTCGTAGAGTAATTCATATACACACAAAACACATTCATGTCGAATTTTATCCAGATAGCTTTATTTATCTATGAATTAAGCTCGTTTAAGTGATTTTCGGATGTGAACCTTATATGGACCGATCCGGGAAAAAATTCCTTAGAACGATTTATGTATATACAAAACATATTCATGTCGAATTTTATCCCGATAGCTTTATTTATCAATAAAATATGTTAATTTAAGTGATTTTCGAAAGTGGGCCTTATATTGGAACTATGACCAATTGTGGGCCGATACAGATCTCCGTAGTTTACATTCCGTAGTTTTGATTCCTGTTCATATAATGTCAATATGTACAAAATTTTGTGTTGATACCGATATATTTGAGGATGTTATTAACGATAAAATAATTTCCGGGAATATGTACCTTTGTATGGGGGCTATGGGAAATTTTGGATCGATTATTACAATTTTAAACATAATTAATCTATAGATGAAAAAAATAATCTGTGACAAAATTTATCGAATTATCTTTGGTAGTTTCTGAGAAAACTACTCAAGAATTAGGGAAAAAAACTTAATATTTTTAGGTAGTCTGAAATTTTTACTCATAACATAACTTTTACGTTGTGAACCGATTTTGCAGATTTTCAATACCAAACTGCTTAGGAAAACAATGAATATTCTCAGTGAATTTGGTTGATTTCATTTGCTTAGTTTTAACGTGAGCGTGTTTTAACCAGACAGACAGACAGACAGACAGACGGACATAGCTAAATCGACTCAGAATTTCATAAGGACCCAGAATATATATACATTGTTGGGTCTCAGATGAATATTTTTTGGTGTTACACACGGAATGACAAACTTATATATACCCTCTATCACCACTGATGGTGGTGGAGGGTATAAAAAAAGTATTACTATAAAAATAGCTGGTGGAGGGAGATTCGGCTCAGCCAAATGTAGCACTCTAACTTGTTCACTTTGAAAATTCTTATCAAAATTTTTTTATTTAAAATAATTTAGTTTTTCTTTTAAATTTCTTAACCTATTTTACAATTTTGAAAAAATTATTTTCGTTTGTAAAAAATACATTAGTCTCATTAAAACCAATGTTATAGTTTTTAGCATTAAATTTTAAATCGGATATAAAATCGATTACTTTGGATTTCATCAGACCAATAAATTTTTATGGTTTAAAAAACTAGTATTGATAATTATTGGATTTTATGACAACACCGATTAAAATGTCACTTTAGAAGCTATGAAAACAATTGGAAGAAATGTGTCAAACTTTGTCGTTTGAAATATGTTTTTTTTGGGGACCAAAAGGCTTCATGTTATTTATTGGTTATCTGAACGTAAAACTGAATTCTATTAAACTAGTTCTTCAAACTATTTTTAAACGTTATTTCTGGAAAGTGTGTAAATAATTCTCAATAACTTTTAAATGGAAAACACTTAGAGGTGTCAGTAGTTTATATATATTCTTGTAAATGGTTGGAAATAATATACATATATAGTATATATATGGAAATATATATACTTCAAAAAAGTAAATATTGAAAAAAACCTTAAAGAAACTTAATTTTATTTAAAAATGTTAACTTCATGAAAGCTTTAAAAAAATGTTAACCTTTGTTAAACCTGAAATAAGAAGAAATGAATAACCTGAAATGTTGTGAATTCGTTTCACTTTACCCAGAATTGCGCATTTTGCGAGTTTTGAGTAATTTAATATTTGCAAGTTGCTACCTTATGAGGATGATGTTCTTATCAGACATGTTTTTATGTCATCCTGTTATCCATTGTGTTTCCAAGGAATTATTGGATTTAAAGGTCAGAATTTTCATAATTTCTTAGCAACAAAATGGAAAATTGCAAAAGGAAGTAAGAAAAAATTTTAAATTAAAACTGATTTATTAATTCGGGCAGTTGCAACTGCAGATCGGAAGCAAAGAACCTTACGCTGGAAATTAGTTCTAAAAAACTTTCGCGAGTCAGACAAGTCCTTCCAAAATGAAAAAAGTTATGTTATATAAGTCTTCTTAATTATAGTCAATGGGTTAATGCCACCCAAGGGTTAATTTTTGCTTAAATTTGTGTTAATATACCTATTTATGCCTTTGCTCCATTTTAGGATTAAAAGAGTTTAATTATTTTGTCGTTATTAATTTCGCACGGAAAAAGTGATGATTTGAACTAATGTGCAATGTTAAAAAATAATTAAAAATTTTATTTTTGGAGCATATATTTTAAATTTTAAGAGCATATTTTGAGTTTTTTTACGGCATATTTTAAGCGCTTAAAACACTTTTTTAGAGCATATTCTCGGTTTTCCTGGTAATTACAAATATTTTGAATATGCAATTGATTTGTATCAACAACCGAACTCCATGGAACTGTTTACTTATTCAAATTCAAGGTTAAATTCAACGGAAATTAATGTTCCGTTTTTTATTAACACACCAATAATTATTCTACATTACTCATATAAACAAAAACTACCAAAACGCTATTTATGCAAGTCATCAGTTTCTAATTTCGTCACAATTAAAAGTGCAAAAAATAGAAAAATTGTCTCCATGCTAAAACGTATTTTTTGTATGGGCTTTTAACATTATGTATGTATTATTAACATTCTCAATTTTCAGTAAAAAATAATTTCTTCCCTTCTGCAAGTTCACAATTTTATAAAAAATATTTACATCTTCAAATTAAAACAAGTTAAAGTGCTATATTCGGCTGAGCCGAATCTTAAATACCCTCCACCAGCTATTTTTATTGTAATACTTTTTTAATAGATCAAATACTTGTAGAAATAAGTTTTCTCATGTCTTAAATGGAAAAACCCCAAGATTTAAACAGCTTAAATCTGTTACAATTACAAGATTTATTGAACATTACAAACCCCATTTTCAAAATACATATATATAATTTTGTTCTACACAAATTGATAATGCAATTAGTTAAATACGGTTAAATTGCTTTTAGTGGAAGGACTTAATATGGGAGATATGACCAATTATAAACCGATCGTAAAAAATTCTTTAAGCAAAATTTCTGTACATAAAAGCTATATTTCAGTCAAATTTTGTATCTATATTGTAATTTAGTAATAAGTAATGTGTGTTCAAGTGATTTTCTGAAGGGACATTTGCATGGGACCGACCGCACCCATGTTATGGACCTAATATTAATATAATACAAATATTTGTGCCAAATTTTGTATCAATAGCTTTATTTGGTAATGAGTAATGTGCGTTTAAGAGATTTTCGTAAAGGCGCCATGACCAATTATGTATATAAAGACAAAATTTCAAAATTCTGTATCTTTATCATTATTTGGCAATGAATATTGTGCATTTAAGTGATTTTCTGGAGGGGACCTAGTATGAGAGCTATGACCAAATATGGACCGATCGTAAAACAATTTTATAGTGTTATTTATGTATATAAGAGGAATATTTGTGCTAAATGTATGGATATCAATATTTTGTAATGAGTTATGTGCGTTTAATTGATTTTCGGGAGGGAACCTTGTATGGGAGCTATGACCAATTATGGACCGATCGAAAAAAACTTTCATAGTAATATTTCTGTATATGAGAGCAATACTTGTACCAAATTTTATATGGATATCTTAATTTAGTAATGAGTTATGTGCGTTTAAGTGATTTTCGGAAGGGGACCTTGTACGGGAGCTATGACCAATTATGGACCGATCGGAAAAAAATTTCATACTAATATTTCTGTGCGTATGAGCAATACTTATTCCAAATTTTATGTGGATATCTTAATTTAATAATGAGTTATGCGCGTTAAAGTGATTTTCGGGATCCAGAAAATTTTTTCTCTCAATGAATTGACATAAGATTTTAAGTTGTAAAATTTTTATGGAGATATCAACATACTGACGGAAGCTATTAACAAAAAACTCATTTTCCGGGAATATGTACTTTTGAATCAAGATATTGTGTAGAAACGAATATATGATGACTTTCATGAAATTATCTTGCATAGTTTTCAAGAAAATTACATCAGAATGTTTAAAAAATGCTTATTTTTTCGGAGTTGTTTTAAATTTTGATTCATAACTTTTCTCGATGTGAACCGATTTTGCTCATTTTCAATACTAAACTGTACCGGATAATAGTGAATATTTTGGGTGAATTTGGTTAAATTATCTTGCTTCGTTTTAACGTGAGCGTGTTTTACACAGACAAACGGACAGACGGGCATAGCTAAATCGACTCAGAATTTCATAAGGATCCAGAATATATATACTTTGTTGGGTCTCAGATGACTATTTCTCGGTGTTACACACGGAATGACAAACTTATATAAACCCTCTATCACCACTGATGGTGGTGGAGTGTATCTATACACAGAACATACTCATGTCGAGTTAAATAATAAATTATGTGGCATTAAGTGGTTTTCAGAAGTGAACCTTATATGGGAGCTAGATATGGACCGATGCTGAAAAAATTCCTTATATGAAATGTAACCAATTATGGATCGATGTGGAAAATGTTCACGGATGATTATACACAAAACAAATTCACGTCGAGTTTTACCCTGATAGCTTTATTTATCAATAATTATGCGCATTTGAGTGATTTTAGGATGTGGACCTTATATGGGAGCCAGTACCAATTGTGGACTGATCCGGAAAAAATTTCACTAATTGATTTATATCTATATACAGAACATATTCACCTCGAGTTCTACCCTGATAACTTTAATAATCAATGAATTATGCGCATTTGTGTGATTTTCGGATGTGGACCTTATATGGGAGCTATGACCGATTATGGACCGATCCGGAACAAATTTCGTAGAGTAATTCATATACACACAAAACACATTTATGTCGATTTATCTATGAATTAAGCTCGTTTAAGTGATTTTCGGATGTGAACCTTATATGGGAGCTATGACCAATTATGGACCGATCCGGAAAAAAATTCCTTAGAACGATTTATGTATATACAAAACATATTCATGTCGAATTTTATCCCGATAGCTTTATTTATCAATAAAATATGTTCATTTAAGTGATTTTCGAAAGTGAACCTTATATTGGAACTATGACCAATTGTGGGCCGACACAGATCTCCGTAGTTTTGATTCCTGTTCATATAATGTCAATATGTACAAAATTTTGTGTTGATACCGATATATTTGAGGATGTTATTAACGATAAATTAATTTCCGGGAATATGTACCTTTGTATGGGGGCTATGGGAAATTTTGGATCGATTATTACAATTTTAAACATAATTAATCTATAGATGAAAAAAATAATCTGTGACAAAATTTGTCGAATTATCTTTGGTAGTTTCTGAGAAAACTACTCAAGAATTAGGGAAAAAAACTTAATTTTTTTTAGGTAGTCTGAAATTTTTACTCATAACATAACTTTTACGTTGTGAACCGATTTTGCAGATTTTCAATACCAAACTGCTTAGGAAAACAATGAATATTCTCAGTGAATTTGGTTGATTTCATTTGCTTAGTTTTAACGTGAGCGTGTTTTAACCAGACAGACAGACAGACAGACGGACATAGCTAAATCGACTCAGAATTTCATAAGGACCCAGAATATATATACATTGTTGGGTCTCAGATGAATATTTTTTGGTGTTACACACGGAATGACAAACTTATATATACCCTCTATCACCACTGATGGTGGTGGAGGGTATAATAAGTTAGAGTGCTATATTCGGCTGAGCCGAATCTTAAATACCGTCCACCAGCTATTTTTATAGTAATACTTTTTTAATTGATCAAATATTTGTAGAAATAAGTTTTCTCTTGTCTTAAATAGAAAAACCCCAAGATTTAAACAGCTTAAATCTGTTACAATTACAAGATTTATGGAACATTACAAACCCTATTTTCTTTAATATTTTTATAGCGACCTAAAATATGCTTTAACGATATTTAATAATGTGCATGTGTGTGAAATATTTAAGGATTTTCAAAATACATATATATATAATTTTGTTCTACACAAATTGATAATGCAATTAGTTAAATTGCTTTTAGTGGAAGGACTTAATATGGGAGATATGACCAATTATAACCCGATCGTAAAAAATTCTTTAAGCAAAATTTCTGTACATAAAAGCTATATTTCAGTCAAATTTTGTATCTATATTGTAATTAGTAATAAGTAATGTGTGTTCAAGTGATTTTCTGAAGGGACATTTGCATGGGACCGACCGCACCCATGTTATGGACATAATATTAATATAATACTAATATTTGTGCCAAATTTTGTATCAATAGCTTTATTTGGTAATGAGTAATGTGCGTTTAAGTGATTTTCGTAAAGGCGCTATAACCAATTATGTATATAAAGGCAATGAATATTGTTCATTTAAGTGATTTTCTGGAGGGGACCTAGTATGAGAGCTATGACCAAATATGGACCAATCGTAAAACAATTTTATAGTGTAATTTATGTATATAAGAGGAATATTTGTGCTAAATGTATGGATATCAATATTTTGTAATGAGTTATGTGCGTTTAATTGATTTTCGGGAGGGAACCTTGTATGGGAGCTATGACCAATTATGGACCGATCGGAAAAAACTTTCATAGTAATATTTCTGTATATGTGAGCAATACTTGTACCAAACTTTATATGCATATCCACAGTGGGGCAGAATGGAAATTTTTTGGAAATAAATCTGGCATTTCTAAACGGCTGATCCGATCGGGATAAAATTTGGCGTGATCATAGCCAAGGAGTATTCGAGTTTAAGTTTTGAAGATGAACCCTGCAGATGCCCCAGGGACGGCACTGTGGCGGCTCAAAGTGGGGTACCTACGACATGTAAAATTTTTAAACTCGTGCCATTTTTTTGTTTTTCACCCAAATACAAAGATTTTTATATTTTGTGAAAGCGCTCGACGAGATCTTGAAAAAACATGCTTGGACATACTACTTATCTCTTATAATATCCGAGTTATAGGCATTTAAATATTTAGTGATACAAAATTTACCATACCTTGGTCCGCCTTTTTTTGAATACCGGGCGTAATTTTGGACCAAATGGACTCAATTTTTTCTTGTTAGTTAGACAACAAAATTTCCAATAATATACAAAAAATTTCAGATCAATATCATTTACAGATCCAAAAATATACGTTTTTTAATTTAAAAATTCAAAAAATTTTAGATTTTTGGCGTTTTTTTGCCAAAAATGTGTCTTAACTCTTTTATTAATAAAATAAAATTTTCTTTAAGAACATATAACAATTTTATAGTTTTCTAAAAGGTATCTTTACGCAGAACGCTTTGGCGTAAAAAACTTGTCCTATTTTTTGAAAATGTTGCCACTGCGTCCTTCCGAATATGACCTATTTTTTATCAAAACTTCAACTTTGGGCGACATGTTCTAAAATCCCAAAGCTGGGATCAGAAAACAGAAAGCAGTTTTGGAAACCTCAATATGTTTTCTATTTACTTCAAAAGTATTTTCCCAGCCCTGAAAGAAATGTGGACCCTATGGGCAAAAAAGTAAAAAATCCCATTTTTGGGATTTTCATTCCTATTTTTGGGAATTGCGGGATGCCCTTTGACCTTTTCAATTTTTTTTTTGCATTTTCTTATTTGAAATGACAAATTTAACAAGCGTTGAAAATTTCATTGAGTTTTGTTCATAAATAAAGATTTTGTCATATATTACATATTTGTTTAATTTCTAAAACTATGATTTATATCAAAATTTTAATAGGGTCGCAGATAGCTACAACAATTTAGTCCATATTTATCCCTTAATATAATTTTTTAGTTAGATATGGAAATTCTCGACCCTTTACAAAAAATTTCAAGCCAATATCTCAATTACATTCAAAAATATGTTCATTTAAACCTGTGTCCTTTAATTTCATCTTTTTCATATTTTAGTATTAAGTATGACAGAACATACATTTGGTGTTGAATAAAATATTTGGACAATTTTTAAAAATTATTTAGTTAATTATTTTATTATAATATTGTATATAAAATAAAAAAAATTATAATTTTATTATGAGCCACGCACAACAACACCTAAATCACCCCACACAAATTACCTTTCCCGCCCACCGAAATATAAAACACAATTTAATACAATATCATCAGTTAGTATAATAGCTTTTTTTATTTGAACTGTTTATCTTAAACATAATACAATTAATTCTTACAACATACTTATATAGTTAATTCCTAACACTACTTATATTCTATAAAATAATCTGTCATATCGGTATACATATCCAGAAGGTAATATAAGTACTTTAAATCTTCCTTGTTTTGAGATGATAGAGTTTCATAACAAATCCATCTTTTTCGCATAGTTGAAAGAACAGGATCAGAAGATAGAAGTAAACTATTAAAAATATCTTCATTCTGTGATTGCCTGGAGCATTTTCTTGAGCTGAATAGTTGAACATGCTTAAAATCTCGATTCCTCGCTTCCTGGGCTTCTTCTCTCCAAGTGGAAGAATATTCGATTCAATTATTATTTGACCATGACACAATACTTTGTGTACTATTGCTGTTAGTTCCCTCCATGGATACAGAGATACAAGTAATTTAGAAATTTCAGATGTGTATTCCCCAAATCGATTTCCATTAATTTTATGTTTACTATTCAGTGCCATTAAAATAGTGTTAACTCTTCGAAGCAACTCCTTGTCGATTCCAGTTATTTTTGAAGTAATTTCAAAATCACGAAAAAACCTTCTCGCCGTATTACCGTCATTTGTACTACCGCAACTTGAAAGTGGTTTGTCGATGTTTAATCCCATTTGAACTTTAAATTCTTCTTGGATTTTTTCAATTCTTCATTATTTTTTGTTGATTTAGTAGGATAGTTTGTTTTTTTTTTTCCTGGATCGCCTTGTATGATGGTAATATATTGTGTCCTTTTTCATGCAGAGCTTTCCTTAATATTTGGTACTTATTTCGACTGAGAC
This sequence comes from Lucilia sericata, assembly GCF_015586225.1. Classification (NCBI taxonomy): domain Eukaryota; kingdom Metazoa; phylum Arthropoda; class Insecta; order Diptera; family Calliphoridae; genus Lucilia; species Lucilia sericata. The sequence continues at coordinate 27,674 of NW_023994406.1, read as the reverse complement.
CCAGTTCCAACATAAGCGCTATTGCTTCCTCTTCAGTAAAATTTGATTATGATGTTGGAGTTGGTATACTTTCCACAATTCGCTTAAGTCGTTTTGGTGATGCATTAGGAAGAATAGTTGCAATATGTACGACATCCATAGGTTGGTTTTCCTTTTTCAGCATTTCGTTAAATGTATCAGCAATTTCCTCATTTGAGATTGAAAAAAGTTTTTGTGTGACCCTCTTTTTTTTTTTTGGCCTTGAACATAAGTCTTCGTATGACTTGCAAGGCGCTCCTGTTGATATGTTGTAAGTTGAGATTTCCGTAGTAGTTTCCATCCAACTACAAAATTTTAATCGAAATTTCTTTTGATTTCCATCCACAGACTTACTTTTTACATCAAAAAGTTTTCAATTTTTGATATGCCTGTTTTGTCTACTTTTCTACTATATGTAGTTTTTATATAATTTGAAATGTCTTCAATTCTTTCTGGCCCTTTTGAAGATACACTCCATAAAACGGAACACAACTCTTCGTACTTTAATGTAATCTTCATTGTAGATTTATTAAATATGGTACTTAAAATCTGAGAAGTTTACTTATATACCAATTCTTGTCATTTCCGATACAGGTATTCCAAAGTAAAAAATTACGAATTGTCTACCTATTAACATTTAGGACTATATTACTATAACCTGTAATTCAGTCATTGATATTTCTTATTAGTGAATGAATCGAAATTATCATTACCTGTATATTTTTACCTACATGATCATAAACGAAACAGAACGAAATGATCTGTCGAAAAAATTTAGGTAAAAAATAGTTATAAATTTTTGAAAATTTAAGCATAATAGAACATTTCAATTATAAGGATAAGCAAACAAATAGAAAATAGGTAAATATAAGATTTAAATATGTTCTGTCATACTTAATACAAAAATATGAAAAAGATGAAATTAAAGGACACAGGTTTAAATGAACATATTTTTGAATGTAATTGAGATATTGGCTTGAAATTTTTTGTAAAGGGTCGAGAATTTCCATATCTAACTAAAAAATGATATTAAGGGATAAATATGGACTAAATTGTTGTAGCTATCTGCGATCCTATTAAAATTTTGATATAAATCATAGTTTTAGAAATTAAACAAATATGTAATATATGACAAAATCTTTATTTATGAACAAAACTCAATGAAATTTTCAACGCTTGTTAAATTTGTCATTTCAAATAAGAAAATGCAAAAAAAAAGATTGAAAAGGTCAAAGGGCATCCCGCAATTCCCAAAAATAGGAATGAAAATCCCAAAAATGGGATTTTTTACTTTTTTGCCCATAGGGTCCACATTTCTTTCAGGGCTGGGAAAATACTTTTGGAGTAAATAGAAAACATATTGAGGTTTCCAAAACTGCTTTCTGTTTTCTGATCCCAGCTTTGGGATTTTAGAACATGTCGCCCAAAGTTGAAGTTTTGATAAAAAATAGGTCATATTCGGAAGGACGCAGTGGCAACATTTTCAAAAAATAGGACAAGTTTTTTACGCCAAAGCGTTCTGCGTAAAGATACCTTTTAGAAAACTATAAAATTGTTATATGTTCTTAAAGAAAATTTTATTTTATTAATAAAAGAGTTAAGACACATTTTTGGCAAAAAAACGCCAAAAATCTAAAATTTTTTGAATTTTTAAATTAAAAAACGTATATTTTTGGATCTGTAAATGATATTGATCTGAAATTTTTTGTATATTATTGGAAATTTTGTTGTCTAACTAACAAGAAAAAATTGAGTCCATTTGGTCCAAAATTACGCCCGGTATTCAAAAAAGGAGGACCAAGGTATGGTAAATTTTGTATCACTAAATTTTTAAATGCCTATAACTCGGATACTATAAGAGATAAGTAGTATGTCCAAGCATGTTTTTTCAAGATCTCGTCGAGCGCTTTCACAAAATATAAAAATCTTTGTATTTGGGTGAAAAACAAAAAAATGGCACGAGTTTAAAAATTTTACATGTCGTAGGTACCCCACTTTGAGCCGCCACAGTGCCGTCCCTGGGGCATCTGCAGGGTTCATCTTCAAAACTTAAACTCGAATACTCCTTGGCTATGATCACGCCAAATTTTATCCCGATCGGATCAGCCGTTTAGAAATGCCAGATTTATTTCCAAAAAATTTCCATTCTGCCCCACTGTGATATCTTAATTTAGTAATGAGTTATGTGCGTTTAAGTGATTTTCGGAAGGGGACCTTGTACGGGAGCTATGACCAATTATGGACCGATCGGAAAAAAAATTTTCATAGTAATATTTCTGTGCATATGAGCAATACTTGTACCAAATTTTATATGGATATCTTAATTTAGTAATGAGTTATGTGCGTTTAAGTGATTTTCGGAAGGGGACCTTGTACGGGAGCTATGACCAATTATGGACCGATCGGAAAAAAATTTCATACTAATATTTCTGTGCGTATGAGCAATACTTATTCCAAATTTTATATGGATATCTTAATTTTGTAATGAGTTATGCGCGTTAAAGTGATTTTCGGGAGGGAACCTTGTATAGAAGCTATGTCCAATTATGGAGCGATCCAGAAAAATTTTTCTCTCAATGAATTGACATAAGATTTTAAGTTGTAAAATTTTTATGAAGATATCAACATACTGACGGAAGTTATTAACAAAAAACTCATTTTCCGGGAATATGTACTTTTGAATGGGAGGTATATGAAATTATGGACCGATTTTGGCAATTTTCAGCAAGAATCAAGATATTGTGTAGAAGCGAATATATGATGACTTTCATGAAATTATCTTGCATAGTTTTCAAGAAAATTACATCAGAATGTGTAAAAAATGCTTATTTTTTCGGAGTTGTTTTAAATTTTGATTCATAACTTTTCTCGATGTGAACCGATTTTGCTCATTTTCAATACCAAACTGTACCGGATAATAGTGAATATTTTGGGTGAATTTGGTTAAATTATCTTGCTTCGTTTTAACGTGAGCGTGTGTTACACAGACAGACAAACGGACAGACGGGCATAGCTAAATCGACTCAGAATTTCATAAGGACCCAGAATATATATACTTTGTTGGGTCTCAGATGACTATTTCTTGGTGTTACACACGGAATGACAAACTTATATAAACCCTCTATCACCACTGATGGTGGTGGAGGGTATCTATACACAGAACATACTCATGTCGAGTTAAATAATAAATTATGTGGCATTAAGTGGTTTTCAGAAGTGAACCTTATATGGGAGCTAGATATGGACCGATGCTGAAAAAATTCCTTATATGGAATGTAACCAATTATGGACCGATGTGGAAAATGTTCACGGATGATTATACACAAAACAAATTCACGTCGAGTTTTACCCTGAAGCTTTATTTATCAATAATTATGCGCATTTGAGTGATTTTAGGATGTGGACCTTATATGGGAGCCAGTACCAGTTTTGGACTGATCCGGAAAAAATTTAACTAATTGATTTATATCTATATACAGAAAATATCTCGAGTTCTACTCTGATAACTTTATTAATCAATGAATTATGCGCATTTGAGTGATTTTCGGATGTGGACCTTATATGGGAGCTATGACCGATTATGGACCGATCCGGAACAAATTTCGTAGAGTAATTCATATACACACAAAACACATTCATGTCGAATTTTATCCAGATAGCTTTATTTATCTATGAATTAAGCTCGTTTAAGTTATTTTCGGATGTGAACCTTATATGGGAGCTATGACCAATTATGGACCGATCCGGAAAAAAATTCCGTAGAATGATTTATGTATATACATGTATGAATATGCATTCATGTCGAATTTTATCTCGATAGCTTTATTTATCAATAAAATATGTTCATTTAAGTGATTTTCGAAAGTGAACCTTATATGGGAGCTATGACCGATTATGGACCGATCCGGAACAAATTTCGTAGAGTAATTCATATACACACAAAACACATTCATGTCGAATTTTATCCAGATAGCTTTATTTATCTATGAATTAAGCTCGTTTAAGTGATTTTCGGATGTGAACCTTATATGGGAGCTATGACCAATTATGGACCGATCCGGGAAAAAATTCCTTAGAACGATTTATGTATATACAAAACATATTCATGTCGAATTTTATCCCGATAGCTTTATTTATCAATAAAATATGTTCATTTAAGTGATTTTCGAAAGTGGACCTTATATTGGAACTATGACCAATTGTGGACCGATACAGATCTCCGTAGTTTACAGTCCGTAGTTTTGATTCCTGTTCATATAATGTCAATATGTACAAAATTTTGTGTTGATACCGATATATTTGAGGATGTTATTAACGATAAATTAATTTCCGGGACTATGTACCTTTGTATGGGGGCTATGGGAAATTTTGGATCGATTATTACAATTTTAAACATAATTAATCTATAGATGAAAAAAATAATCTGTGACAAAATTTGTCGAATTATCTTCGGTAGTTTCTGAGAAAACTACTCAAGAATTAGGGAAAAAAACTTAATTTTTTTTAGGTAGTCTGAAATTTTTACTCATAACTTTTTACGTTGTGAACGGATTTTGCTGATTTTCAATACCAAACTGCTTAGGAAAACAATGAATATTCTCAGTGAATTTGGTTGATTTCATTTGCTTAGTTTTAACGTGAGCGTGTTTTAACCAGACAGACGGACATAGCTAAATCGACTCAGAATTTTATAAGGACCCAGAATATATATACATTGTTGGGTCTCAGATGAATATTTTTTGGTGTTACACACGGAATGACAAACTTATATATACCCTCTATCACCACTGATGGTGGTGGAGGGTATAAAAATGAAAGAGAATTATAACCTTTTATAGATAATATTCATTATTTATATAAATATTTAGTTTTTCATGAAATTACATTTTATTTTTCCACGCTTTATTGAAAAAAATTATTGAAATGTTTATGTACATTAAAGGTGTATTTGCACGCAAAATATTTTATTTTGTTTATGAACAACTTTTTGCAGTGTACAAATACTAAATGTTGACTTGAATACGGTTCTCTGCTGCTTAATACACACAATAAATACTTGATAGTATGTGTCTGCCCACCACTGCTTTAAAGGCTTAATTAGAAATGTTTTCGCTTGAGTATAGACAATAATTAGTATTTACTCTCAAAAGTACGAATTTTGTCTCTTTTTCATCCACATACCCCTTCTTGTCCCTTCTTATTAAAGTTTTGGAAAACAATATAGCCTATCACACCATACACCTATATATCTAACTATGTTTCAAATTTAAAGAAAATCGTTCCAGCCGTTTAAGTGTAATTACAAATATTATGCGCACGCTACAGGTCGCACTTTGCAATTTGATTAAATATGGCACATACTTTTGCAAGGACGAATCCTATTGAAAATGGTTAAAATCGGACCATTATTTCGCATAACCCCAATACAATCGCCCTGAATATTGCTTTTGAGCTCACAAATATGTTAATTATTCTTATATCACACCAAAAATCGGCAAAACTTAGTTTTATATAAGTTTTAATGACACTGCTGATTTTCGTAATGATCGGCCCTCATTTGATCACATCCCATATATAAAGTCCCCTTCATAAAATGACTCGATGGTTCAAATTCACTTATAGACACAAAAATTACGGCGATATTCTACATAAATAACTTTAACGTAGACGTAAAACGCTTTACCAAAATTTATAAGGATAGGCCCTCATATAACCCTCTTTTAGAAAATCCCTTTTTTGTCAATAAATTGTTAAAATATTTCTGAATTAAGGTAAAAATTAATTTAAATGCTTTATTATTAAAAAAGTTGTTGTAAGCCATCATATGGTCGGCCATGCCCAACTATAAATTTTTACGTTTATTTATTTGCTTTATTTATTAATTGAAGTAGTTTGAATTGTCTGAAAATATGCATTAATTGAGTCCCTTTACGCAGCAAATACAGATTTCCTTTTTTACCCGTTTTTCCCCCTAAGACTGGGGTTTCTAAATATATGGACATATGTGTGAGACTCTCAATAACAAAGTTTATAATATTTTGAATTTAGAATAGAAAAAAATCGTCCGTAATGCACAAAAGTACTCATTTTGACGGATTTTCGCCATTTGACCATTTTTTTGTCCCCTTCCGGTCCAATTTTCGTATATTAGGATTTGAACAAAAGTTTATTCGTTATTCGCTCGAATAATCGACTACTCGAATGAAAAGAATATTATTAATTTTTATTCTAATAATTTAAAACACGAATAATTGAGAACTGTACTACTACAGTGTAATGAATAAAAAAAAACCTTGCCAAGAACTGTCGAAACGAATTACGAATGTATCGTGTAAACGGGTTAAATGTGTGTTGTAATTCAGAGACCGAATTAAGTTATTAACGTCCGTGTGAACTTGGTATTACCCTCAAAACGACATATTTCTACTTAAAAACGCAAAGTATTCAACACTGCTGAAATAGGGGTGATTTTTCATTTGTTTGTATTATCATGACTGCCGTTATTCCGATTGTGCGCTGTCATTTGAAAAAAATGTTTTTTTTGCACTTTAGTATAAGAAGAAAAATAAATGTATTTAGAAAATTGATAATGGTTAGACAACAAATTATAAAAAATATACAAGTTTAAAAAATATTATTATACGAAACTTAACTGCTTGGAAAAATAGTAAGTGAATATTGGATGAATAAAATAAATGAAATATACAATTCGTTAGTTCAACTTGTTTGAAAGAATATAAATGGTGTATTTGTGTATGTGCATGTTTAAAAGTACATATGTATATCAGTTCAGTTTACCTTACATTAATTTATTTATTAAATATACAAAATATAAATAAAGAAGTTATGTAAATTTAGTAAAGTATAAATAATAACATTCAAGAAGTTTTCACAAACATATCTAACTTGATCTAAAAGTAAAAGTTTTTAAATACATATATGGCATTGTGCTGTTGAAATCTAAAAGATTTGTTTGTATAATTCTAACTGACATACTCTACGCACAAAACATTAAAATATTATGTATGCATGTACAAGTGGCGCATTACAACAATGTAGAAAAAAACAAGAAAAATATGATGAATAAACCAATATGATATCAAAAAAATAACATATTTATAAAAACTTATTACTCCATACTTTGTTTTTGAACAAAAAATTTTTAAATAAAAACAAGTCAGAGTGCTATATTCGGCTATGCCGAATCTTAAATACCCTCCACCTGTAAGCTACTTTTTATGAAAACCCTTATAAATATTACTAGATACTAGGGTGATCGACTCAGCTTTTCAACCGGTTTAAAAACCGGTTTTTTCAGCTTTTGCAGTGTCGGTTTTTTCTAAATGTCGATTTTTCGAATATCGAATAACCCGGTTTTTTTACTTTTTAAAAACCGGTTTCGAATACTTTTATTTGCTTTGTATTCAAAGATTACTTAAATTAAATTTTGAAGTAAATATTAATATAGCCCGTCTAAATTTTAAAAATATTGGAGTTCAGGAACTAGAGTATATTTTTCTAACGCACCTTTGGTTAAACTTTTTTGATTTTCCTAATTAATTAACAAATTTTATTTTTAAAATTTATTGGAATAACTATTTGATAAAATTTTATCAATCTTAAGATTATATTCCAATTACAATAATTACTTGGCGGCTACACTATTATTTTTTAGCTAGGATTACATAGTTGTTTATATTTAACAGAAGTGTCCCACTTTTTTTACATTAAAGAAATAATGTAAATCAGATGACTATATGTAAATTTATAATCTTTTAAACCGTTAAAAGTCACTTCGGGCCATCAAATTTAAACATAAACGTTCATTTTTCAAAATAAAATGGATTTTGTTATTAATAATAAAAACCGGTTAACCGGTTTTTTCTGAATTTGAAAAATATCAACCGGTTTTTTTGAAATGTCAACTATTCGAACTATTCGAAAACCGGTTTTTGGAAAATGTCGAATAATTGAATGATTTATCGATAATAAACACACTGTGTCGGATCTTATCAGTATATATTTATAATTGAATGAAATATATTGAAAAAAGTGACTTATGGAAATGGGCCTTATATGAGAACTAAGACCAATTATGCATTGATCCTAATTTAAAAAAAAATCTTATATACCAAAATATCCTTATTCCGATATCTTTATTTATCAATGAAATTTGCGATTTTCTGAAGTGGATCCTATATGACAGATATGAACAATTATGGACCGAACCGTAAAAACTTATTTTTATAGCCTATTTATACACTACACCACTTTAAAGTATACCAATCGGCTTAGAATCATTTTCTGAGTCGATTAGGGCTTGTAAGCTTGTAATCAAACTTCAGGTCTCAATTTTGAAGATAATTCAATGAAATTTGGCACATCATCTTCTATGGTACCGGAGACGAAGCCTATTGAAAATGATTAACATTGGTTCATTATTTCACCTAGCCCCCTTACAACTGAACCCGACGAATAGGTCTTTTAAGTTCATAATTATGTTCAATATACTCGTATCTCGACAAAAAGCTGCAAAACCAAGTTCTATACTAGCCTCGATGACTCTCATGAATTTTATAATTATAGGGTCTCATTTCACCATAGCCCCTATACAAAAGCCCCTTTAAAATTTGACTTAAATGCCCACAATTTTATTCAACAATAAACGGCTTAAGTATATCTGAGGCAAGGTACAATTCAACTAAATGCTCTATTATAAAAACTAAATCACATTTTATTTTTGTAACAGGTATAATTTCTTACTTGTTTTAAAATATCTTTATTTCTTAATTGGATATTTGCATTTAAGCGATTTTCGGAAGTGGTCCTTATTTGGGAGCAGTGACCAGTGTTGCCATAACGGCATTTAAAGTGCAATTCTAGCACTTTTTTTCGTCGTTTTTCATTTATTTTGCACTTTTTATAATTAAACAAGTTGGAGTGCTATATTCGGCTATGCCGAATCTTAAATACCCTCCACCAGCAAGCTACTTTTTATTGAAACCCTTTTAACTATCTAATTTTTAGATAACTTGGCAAAATTTTTGATTCCGTATTGCGGGTACTAACATTTATGCACATGTTAAACTAATTTTAATTATGTCGAGATATATGTGTGTATATTAATAGGCCAGTTTGAAAACATTTTAATATATTGATTTATCTGTACACAGAACATACTCATTTTGAATTTTATCCGGATGTAATCATTTAGTTACGAATTAAGTGATTTTCAGAAGTATACCTTATATGGGAGCTAAGACAATCTATGGACCGATCCGGAAAAAAATTCCGTAGAATGATTTATATATACAAAATACACACTTTTGTCGAATTTTATCCCGATAACTTTGATCGTCAATGTGCATTTAAGTAATTTTCGGAAAGGATCCTTATATGGGAGTTGTGACCAATTATCGACCGATAAGGAAAAAATATGCCAAAAAAATCAAGTCGAATTTACTACAATAGATTTATTAATTAATGAAATATTTGCGTTTAGGTGATTTTCGGAAGTGGGCTTTATATATATTTGTGTAAGGTTTGGTAGAATGATTTATATGCTTACAAAACATATTCAAATCGTACATTATCCTGACAGCTTTATTATTCAAAGAAATATATGCGTTTAACTCATTTTCGCAAGTGGACCCTCCATGGGAGCCTATCCGGAAAAAAATTCGTTGAGTAATTCATATAAAGACAAAACTTTATTTGACAATTAAATGTCTGCGCTTAAGTGTTCTTCGGAAGTGGGACTTATATGGGAGCTATGGTCAATAATGGACCGATCCATAAAAAAATTGGTAAAATGATATGAATATACACAAAACATATTCTTGTCGAATTTTATCCCAATAGCTTTAGAATTCAATGAAATATATGCGTTTAAGTGATTTTTGGAAGTGGACCTTATATAGGAGCTATGACCAATTATGGGCCTATCCGAAAAAAATTTAGTAGAGTAATTCATATTTAGACAAAATATATTTATGTCGAATTTTATCACGATAGCTTTATTTGACAATAAAATATGTGTTTTTAAGAGATTTTCGGAAGTGGGCCTTATATGGGAGCTCTGACCAATAATGGACCGAAAAATTTGTAGACTGATTTGTATGTATACAAAACATATTTGTGTCGAATTTTATCCCGATAGCTTTATAATTCAATGAAATATATCCGTTTAAGTGATTTTCGGAAGTGGACTTTATATGGGAGCTATGACCAATTATGGGCCTATCCGGAAAAAATTTCGTAGAATGTTTCACATTTAGTCTAAACATATTTGTGCCGAATTTTATCAAGATAGCTTTATTTGACAATGAAATATGTGTTTTTAAAAGATTTTCGGAAGTGGGCCTTACATGGGAGCTATGACCAATTATGGACCGATTCGGAAAAAATTTCGTAGAGTGATTTATACATACACAAAATGTATTCATGTTAAATTTTATCTTGATAGCTTTATTTATCAGTGAAATATGCGCGTTTGAGTGATTTTCGAAAGAGGGCCTTATATGGGAGCTATGACCAATTGTGAACCGATACTAATCTACGTTGGTAGTATGATTTTTGTTGATATTTTATTTTTATGTGCAAAATTTTGAGTTGATACCAATATATTTGAGAAAGTTATTAACGATAAATCCATTTCCGGAAATATGTGCCTTTGTATGGGGGCTACGGGAAATTTTGGATCAATTGTTTTGATTTTCAACATAATTGATCCCTGGGTAAAAAAAATAATGTGTGACAAAATTCATCGAATTATCTTTTGTAGTTTCTGAGAAAACGACTTAAGAATTACGAAAAAACGTAATTTTTTTCGAGGTAGTCTGAAATTTTTACTCATAACTTTTAACGTTGTGAACCGATTTTGCTGATTTTCAATACCAAACTGCTTAGGATAATAGCAAATACTTTTTGGTGAATTCCGTTTATATTTTTTGCTTAGTTTTAACGTGAGCGTGTTTTAGGCAGACAGACAGACGGACATAGCTAATCGAATTTCATAAGGATTAAGAATATATATGCTTTGTTGGGTCTCAGATGAATATTTCTAGGTGTTACACGCGGAATGACAAACTTATATGTACCCTCTATCACCGCTGATGTAGGTGGAGGGTATAAAAACTAAAAAAATTAGTTTCTAGATGTTTTGTGAAATTTTAAGGAATTCACACGAAAACTTTGTATATGTATGCAATTCCATGAAAAGGTGAACCACGACAGAAAAAAAACCCTTATAACTTTACATTTTTGAAGATAATTCAGCAAAATTTGGAGTTTAAGCTTTTGTTACACCAAAGACCGAGGCTTTTAATTTTTTAAATCGGTCCATTATTATACCCAGCCGACATACAAACTGCACTAGTATTATGATAAAAATTGGCATAAATAAGTTTTATATGAATATAAATCCCATCCCCACCATAGTGGGGAGGGTATTATGCATTTGTGCTGATGTTTGTAACGCATATCCGTATACCTTAAAGTATCGACTCAGAATCACTTTCTGAGTCCGTTAACCCATGTCTGTCCGTTTGTCCGGCTATGTGGCTGTCCAGTAAACCTTGTGCGCAACCTGCAGGCCGCAGTTTTCAAGATATTTCGCCTTCCAATTTTGGCTTTTTAGCTCATAACTACGACAAATATACAAGTATCTTTTGAGAAATCGGCGCAACAGAGTTTTTTTATAAACATATATAACATTCCCTAAATTGACCCTATCCTCAATAAAAACTCCCCTTCAAAAAGCGTCTTAATCGTCCATAACTGAGTTATAACCATTAGTAACGCGATGAAATTCAACATAATTAACTTTTATATAAAAATAAAATCCTCCTCAAAATTTTATGAGGACCAGTTCATATTAAACCCTATTTCCCATATAAAGCCTCTTTTAAATTTTTTTTATCAATAAATTGCTTAAATACATTTGAATGAAGGTAAAATTCAACATAAATGTTTTTTTGTACATAAAATAAAACAAGTTAGAGTGCTATATTCGGCTGAGCCGAATCTTAAATACCCTCCACCAGCTATTTTTATAGTAATACTTTTTTAATTGATCAAATATTTGTAGAAATAAGTTTTCTCATGTCTTAAATAGAAAACCCCCAAGATTTAAACAGCTTAAATCTGTTACAATTACAAGATTTATTGAACATTACAAACCCCATTTTCTTTTATATTTTTATAGCGACCTAAAATATGCTTTAACGATATTTAATAATGTGCATGTGTGTGAAAGATTTAAGGATTTTCAAAATACATATATATAATTTTGTTCTACACAAATTGATAATGCAATTAGTTAAATACTGTTAAATTGCTTTTAGTGGAAGGACTTAATATGGGAGATATGACCAATTATAAACCGATCGTAAAAAATTCTTTAAGCAAAATTTCTGTACATAAAAGCTATATTTCAGTCAAATTTTGTATCTATATTGTAATTTAGTAATAAGTAATGTGTGTTCAAGTGATTTTCTGAAGGGACATTTGCATGGGACCGACAGCACCCATTTTATGGACATAATATTAATATAATACTAATATTTGTGCCAAATTTTGTATCAATAGCTTTATTTGGTAATGAGTAATGTGCGTTTAAGAGATTTTCGTAAAAGGACCTTGGGAGCTATGATCAATTATGGACCGATAGGAAAACAAATTCACAGTAATATTTGTCTGTATATGAGCAATGCTTGCGCTAAACTTTATATAAATATCTTAATTTAGTAATTAGTTATGTGCGTTTAAGTGATTTTCGGAAGGGGACCTTGTATGGGAGCTATAACCAATTATGGACCGATCGGAAAAAAAATTCACAGTAATATTTTCGTGCATATGTGGATATCTTAATTTTGTAATAAGTTATGTGCGTTTAAGTGATTTTCGGGAGGGGACCTTGTATGGGAGCTATAACCAATTATGGATCGATGGAACAAAAATTTCACAATAATATTTCTGTATGTGAGAGCAATACTTGTACCAAATTTTATATGGATGTCTTAATTTAGTAATGAATTATTTGCGTTTAAGTTATTTTCGGGAGGGGACCTTGTATGGGAGCTATGTCCAATTATGGACCGATCCAGAAAATTTTTTCTCTGATTGAATTCTATTCACATAAGATTTTAATTTGTAAAATTGTGTAAAGATTTCGACATTGTGAGGGAAGTTATTAACAAAAAACCCATATTCCGGGAATATGTACTTTTGTATGGGAGGTATATGAAATTGTTGACCAATTCTGGCAATTTTCAGCAGGGCTCAAGCCCTTGTGTAGAAACGAATGTATGGTCATTTTCATGGAATTATCTTGCATAGTTTACGAGAAAATTACATCAGAAGGTGTAAAAAATGCTTATTTTTTTCGAGGTTGTTTCAAATTTTGATTCATAACTTTTCCCGGTGTGAACCGATTTTGCTTATTTTCAATACCAAACTGCCTAGGACAATAATAAATATTTTGGATGAATTTCGTTAATTTTTGTTGCTTCGTGTTAACGTGAGAATGTTTTATACAGACAGACAGACAGACGGACGGACAGACGGACATAGCTAAATCGACTCAGAATTTCATAAGGTCCAAGAATATATATACTTTGTTGGGTCTCAGATGAATATTTCTTGGTGTTACACACGGAATGACAAAGTTATATATACCCTCTATCACCACTGATGGTGGTGGAGGTTATCTATACACAGAACATACTCATACCGGGAGTATGTACTTTTGAATGGGAGGTATATGAAATTATGGACCGATTCTGTCAGTTTTCGGCAAGAATCAAGATATTGTGTAGAAACGAATATATGATGACTTTCATGAAATTATCTTGCATAGTTTTCGAGAAAATTACATCAGAATGTGTAAAAAATGCTTAATTTTTCGGAGTTGTTTTGAATTTTGATTCATAACTTTTCTCGATGTAAACCGATTTTGCTCATTTTCAATACCAAACTGTACCGGATAATAGTGAATATTTTGAGTGAATTTGGTTAAATTATCTTGCTTCGTTTTAACGTGAGCGTGTGTTACACAGACAGACAAACGGACAGACGGGCATAGCTAAATCGACTCAGAATTTCATAAGGACCCAGAATATATATACTTTTTTGGGTCTCAGATGACTATTTCTTGGTGTTACACGCGGAATGACAAACTTATATAAACCCTCTATCACCACTGATGGTGGTGGAGGGTATCTATACACAGAACATACTCATGTCGAGTTAAATAATAAATTATGTGGCATTAAGTGGTTTTCAGAAGTGAACCTTATATGGGAGCTAGATATGGACCGTTGCTGGAAAAATTCCTTATATGGAATGTAACCAATTATGGACCGATGTGGAAAATGTTCACGGATGATTATACACAAAACAAATTCACGTCGAGTTTTACCCTGGCAGCTTTATTTATCAATAAATATGCGCATTTGAGTGATTTTAGGATGTGGACCTTATATGGGAGCTAGTACCAATCCGGAAAAAATTTCACTAATTGATTTATATCTATATACAGAACATATTCACCTCGAGTTCTACCCTGATAACTTTATTAATCAATGAATTATGCGCATTTGAGTGATTTTCGGATGTGGACTTTATATGGGAGCTATGACCGATTATGGACCGATCCGGAACAAATTTCGTAGAGTAATTCATATACACACAAAACACATTCATGTCGAATTTTATCCAGATAGCTTTATTTATCTATGAATTAAGCTCGTTTAAGTGATTTTCGGATGTGAACCTTATATGGGAGCTATGACCAATTATGGACCGATCCGGAAAAAAATTCCTTAGAATGATTAATGTATATACAAAACATATTCATGTCGAATTTTATCCCGATAGCTTTATTTATCAATAAAATATGTTCATTTAAGTGATTTTCGAAAGTGAACCTTATATTGGAACTATGACCAATTGTGGACCGATACAGATCTAAGTCCGTAGTTTTGATTCCTGTTCATATAATGTCAATATGTACAAAATTTTTTGTTGATACCGATATATTTGAGGAAGTTATTAACGATAAATTAATTTCCGGGAATATGTACCATTGTATGGGGGCTATGGGAAATTTTGGATCAATTAATACAATTTTAAACATAATTAATCTATAGATGAAAAAAATAATCTGTGACAAAATTTGTCGAATTATCTTTGGTGATTTCTGAGAAAACTACTCAAGAATTAGGGAAAAAATCTTAATTTTTTTTAGGTAGTCTGACATTTTTACTCATAACTTTTTACGTTGTGAACCGATTTTGCAGATTTTCAACACCAAACAATGAATATTCTCAGTGAATTTGGTTGATTTCATTTGCTTAGTTTTAACGTGAGCGTGTTTTAACCAGACAGACAGACGGACATAGCTAAATCGACTCAGAATTTCATAAGGACCCAGAATATTTATACATTGTTGGGTCTCAGATGAATATTTTTTGGTGTTACACACTGAATGACAAACTTATATCCTATATCACCACTGATGGTGGTGGAGGGTATAAAAATAACTGGTGTATACTTTCCTACTTGTTTGTTTAATTGTATATACATGATATTTTTACAAAATATACATATATTTTATAAACTAAAAAATTGAGAAAAATATGTCACGAACGATATTCAAATACTTACATATCTTCATTAATTAAAAATTATCTTCAAATTTTTTTTAATTTAAAATAATGGATTACCACTCACATGCAATCGTATGGAATTGCCCACATGTTTATTGTAATAAAATAAAATAGAAGAATAGAATACTAGAATACTTATCTTAGAATTTTTGTTGTTTTTATGTCAATTTTTAAAGTAAAAATATTAAATTTTAATATGATCAGATATGTCCGTCTGTCTTGGAAGCATGATAGGGTCCGAACGGACAGATGGCTAAAATTTTCCACAAATATTTCCTAGATGTAAGGTTTGTTTGATATTGCAAATCGGAAATATGACAATCACGTTTTCGCATAGCGCCCATTCAAGTGACCCCATGCAACACATTTCAAACCGTCATAAAAATGTTAAATAGGTAGAAAATAAGCTCAAATTTGGCATTAGTTAGTTTTATGTACCCAACAATTATTTTGTTGGGAAAAATTGGCATTAGTTAGTTTTATGTACCCAACAATTATTTTGTATGGCGAACTTTGATCCTCCCCACATAAAATAAATTAGTTTTATTGGATCTTAAATGTCTTTATCAAATTTCATAAGAATTGGTCCATATTATATACAAGCGTTTATAAAGGACCGCTTCAGAAAATGACTTAAGCGCTAATAACTTGATTAAAAATCATGTCATAAAATTCTTCATAATCACATTTCATAGAATCTAAAAGCTCTTTCAGAATTATTTGTGGTTCGTTCAAATAAGAAAATAAAATCATTCACAATTAAAACATATTAATATCATGATACTTTCTCCAAAAAGGATTTATTTTAAAACATTATTCTTAAAGTTCGGACCGTGGCCCAACCCATTAAGATCGTATTCCGAAGTCTAATGCACACTAATGTGCATATTACTACAGATACACGATAATAAAATTTTAGCACACATCTAATAAATGAGTAAATCTATATAAGGTTTATAAGGTTCGTTATATAACACGTTTACTTGTTTTCTATATTTTAAAAATTATTAATGAAACATTTTTTCAATGTCTTCAGAGGATATTGGCTTTTTTTTTAGCATGTAGTGACACCAAATTCTAAAAAAGGACTTGGATTTATTTACAAACTCAAAATAACGCTCTGACATGGATTTTGTTTTAGCTCTTTTGCAAAGATTTGTTAGAATTATTGCACAATAAACAAACTTATACTGTTATCGATATTGTAGAGGGACATTAGTATAGGCAATGTCAAGTCATGGACCAATTTGAGTAATTTTAAATAAGCTTTTGGCTAAATACATATCACTGAATTATGTGAAAAATTGCGACCTGTACATTACGCATAAGCTTTACATGCCTTAATCGACTTTTAAAAACTAGATTTGAATTTAGCACTTTTTTCGATAAATTTGCACTTTTTTGAAGCCATTTTGCACTTTTTTCGGAAGGAGTTCTGCCAACACTGTCTGTGACTAATTATGGACCGATCCGGAAAACATTTCGCAGGGTGTTTCATATCTACTATAAACACATTCATGACTAATATTCTACCGATATCTTCATTCAGTTATGAAATATGTGCGTTTACGTGGTTATCGTAATGGGATCTATGCCCAATTATGGACCGATCCAAAATACATTTAGCAGAGTGATATATGTATGCACAATACATATTTATGTTGAATATTATTTCAATATCTTTATTTCTAAATTAGTTATGTGCATTTAAGTAATTTTCTGAAGTTGACCTTACATGGGAGCTGTGACCAATTATGGGCCGAGCCGGAAAAAATTTCGCAGGGTGTTTTATATCTACTTTAAATACATTGAAGATGAATTTTATACCAATATTTTCATTCAGTTATGTAATATGTGCGATTAGGTGATTATCGGAAATGGGCCTTATATGGGAGCTATGCCCAATTATGGACCAATTCGAAAAATATTTTGCAAAGTGATATATGTATACACAAAACATATTTATGTTGAATATTATTCCAATATCTTTATTTCTTAATTAGTTATTTGCATTTAAGTATTTTTCGAAAGTGGACCATATATGGGAGCTGTGACCAATAATCGACCTATACAGATCTACGTTGGTAATATGATTTCTGTTCTTATTACATACATACGTGCAAAATTTCGTGCTGATACCGATATTTTTGCCGAAGTTATAAACGATAAATCTATTTCCGAGAATATGTACCTTTGTATGGGGGCTATGAGAAATTTTGAATCGATTGTTTTGAGATTGAACATTTTTGATCCCTGGGTAAAGAAAATAAGGTGTGACAAAATTCATTCCATTATCTTTAGTAGTTTCTGAGAAAACCACTCAAGAATTAGGAAAAAAAACTTAATTTTTTTCGAGGTAGTCTGAAATTTTTACTCATAATTTTTTACGTTGTGGACCGATTTGGCAACTGCTTAGGACAATGGTGAATATTTTCAGTGAATTTGGCTTATTTATTTTGCTTAGTTTTAACGTGAGAGTGTTTGAGGCAGACAGACAGACGGACACAGCTAAATCGACTCAGAATTTCATAAGGATCCAGAATATATATATACAGATGAATTTTTCCTTGTGTTACACACGGAATGACAAACTTATATATACCCTCTATCACCACTAATGGTGGTGGAGGGTATAAAAAACGAACATTAACGTAAGTCATTAAAATTATCTTCTTAAAATGTCGTGTACAAATAAAAAATCGGCTAGTAAACAATTTAAGAATATTATTTGCCGGTTCGATATGTATCCGCTTTTTTTTATATACATATACATAGAATTTTTCATAAAAAGTTCAGAAAAATATGATTCCCAAACCCCAAACGGCTAAACCTAGAATCATGCAATTTTGATAGTAGATGTCTTTTTTGGATATTTTTATATTTGGGGGTAAAAAAGGGAAAAACGGGTAAAACAGGTTTTCTTGATTATCTTACACAATATTAGTGATACAAAAATGCACATAATTCATTACTAAATTAAGATATCCATAAAAAATTTGGTAGAAGTATTGCTCTTATATACAGACATTTTTTTCTGATCGGTCCATAATTGGTCATAGCTCCCATACAAGGTCCCTTCCCAAAAATCACTTAAACGCGCATAACTCATTACTAAATTAAGATATCCATATACAATTTGTTACAAGTATTGCTCATATATTCAGAAATATTACTGTGAAATTTTTGTCCAATAGGTCCATAATTGGTCATAGCTCCCATACAAGGTCCCCTCCCGAAAATCACTTAAAAACACATAACTCATTACTAAATGAATATATCCATATAAAATTTGGTACAAGTAATGCTCTTTTATACAGAAATATTATTATGAACGTTTTTTCCGATCGGTCAATAATTGGTTATAGCTCCCATACAAGGTCCCCTCCCGAAAATCACTTAAACGCACATAACACATTACTAAATTAAGATATCCATATAAAATTTGGCACAAGTATTGCTCATATACATAGAAATATTGCTGTGAAATTGTTTTCCTATCGGACCATAATTGATCATAGCTCTTATATACATAAATATTACTATTAATTTTTTTTCCGATCGGTTTATAATTGGGCATAGCTCCCATACAAGGTCCCCTCCCGAAAATCACTTAAACGCACATAACACATTACTAAATTAAGATATCCATATAAAATTTGGCACAAGTATTGCTCTTATATACAGAAATATTAAGATATCCATATAAAATTTGCTACAAATAATTGTTCTTATATACAGAAATATTACAGATAATTTTTTTCCGATCGGACCATATATTGTCATAGCTCCCATACAAGGTCCCTTTCAGAAAAACACTTAAAGGCACATCACATGAGTGATACCCATAAAATTTGGCATTAATACTATTTTTGTATCCAGAAAGATTATTTCAAAATATTTTCACGATTGGTCCATATTTGGTCATAGGTTCCTCCCGAAAATCACTTAAACGCACATAACTCATTACCAAATATTGATATCCTTACATTTAGCACAAATATTGCTCTTATATTCATAAATGACACTATAAAATTGTTTTACGATCGCACAGTGGTATAGGAAAAAAAAATAGGGAAATAATTCGGTAACTTCTAAACGGTTAATCCGATTTTAATGAAATTTGGTATGCACAAAGAGGAGGTGTTGTCGAGTTTAGGTTTTGAATTTGGACCTTATAGGCCAACCAGGGGCCCGGCGGGGGGTCCTCAAATTAGGACACCTCGGCTATGTTAAATTTTTAAAACGATCCTATTTCTTCATTTGAGTTCCGATTTAAAAAAAATTTCGTATATAGAATCTCCTCATCGAGCACTATAAAAAATGTCGTCGTAGCAGTAAATTATCTCTTATAGTTTAGGAGATATTCGCATTTGAATATTAAAATTTTAAAATTTTTACCGTCCTTACTTAAGTTTTTTTGATAATAGCAGGTCCAAATATTTCCGATTTTCGCCATTTTTTTTTATTTGCTTAACAACAAGTTTATATACCAAGCAGTGAAAGAATTATGTAAAAATCATGACTGAGTCCAAAGTTATAGGCATTTAAATTTAAAAAATTAAAAAAAGGCGATTTTTTGTCATTTTTTTGGGAAAAAAGTATCTTTTTCTTTTTAAGTTATCTAAAAAGTTTCTAAGAAGATGTATATAGAATTTATACTTTTTGGAAAGCTGACTTTACATAAAATACGATAAATGAAACAAAACCTAAAAATTTTTGATACCGAGGGGACCAGGTCCATCCAAAAAAACCCTATTTTTTATGGAAAATTAAATTTTGAGCAAAAATTCTCAAATCGCATAGTCGATATCAAATTATAGTGACCTGTTTTATATGACCCAATAAGTTCTTAATCATTTTGTAACGGGTTTCGATAACCCCGCCCCTGGTATGGATATAATAGGCAAAAAACCAAAAAATCCCATTTTTGGGATTTTTTAAAACTTTTTTGGGAATTCCGGGATTTCTAATAAGAAAATTCGAAATTTTTATTTAATTTTGGATTTTGAGTAAAAAAATCTACCTAACTGTAAAATTTCATCAAAAAATATTCATAAATAAAATTTTTATTGCAATTTGAAAAATTTGTATCTTCGCAAAAACTGAATAAAAAACATTTTTTAATTTTTTTTAAAAAAAGTATTCCGCGAATTTTTTAATTTTCAAAAATTATATACAGTTTTGAAAAATAGACAAAATTACCTTTCCATTGATATATAACATGCCTACCTAATGTTTTTTAAGTGACAAATTAATTAGGGAAAACTCAACATCTTTTAGAAAATTTACCTAGCACTATTATTTTCATCCATATATGTAACAAATTTAAGAGTTAACCTTATGGATGAAAATAATAGTGCTAGGCAAATTTTCTAAAAGATGTTGAGTTTTCCCTAATTAATTTGTCACTTAAAAAACATTAGGTAGGCATGTTATATATCAATGGAAAGGTAATTTTGTCTATTTTTCAAAACTGTATATAATTTTTGAAAATTAAAAAATTCGCGGAATACTTTTTTTAAAAAAAATTAAAAAATGTTTTTTATTCAGTTTTTGCGAAGATACAAATTTTTCTAATTGCAATAAAAATTTTATTTATGAATATTTTTTGATGAAATTTTACAGTTAGGTAGATTTTTTTACTTAAAATCCAAAATTAAATCAAAATTTCGAATTTTCTTATTAGAAATCCCGGAATTCCCAAAAAAGTTTTAAAAAATCCCAAAAATGGGATTTTTTAGTTTTTTGCCTATTATATCCATACCAGGGGCGGGGTTATCGAAACCCGTTACAAAATGATTAAGAACATATTGGGTCATATAAAACAGGTACCTATAATTTGATATCGACTATGCGATTTGAGAATTTTTTCTCAAAATTTAATTTTCCATAAAAAATAGGGTTTTTTTGGATGGACCTGGTCCCCTCGGTATCAAAAATTTTTAGGTTTTGTTTCATTTATCGTACTTTATGTAAAGTCAGCTTTCCAAAAAGTATAAATTCTATATACATCTTCTTAGAAACTTTTTAGATAACTTAAAAAGAAAAAGATACTTTTTTCCCAAAAAAATGACAAAAAATCGCCTTTTTTTAATTTTTTAAATTAAAATGCCTATAACTTTGGACTCAGTCATGATTTTTACATAATTCTTTCACTGCTTGATATATAAACTTGTTGTTAAGCGAATAAAACAAAATGGCGAAAATCGGGAATATTTGGACCTGCTATTATCAAAAAAAACTAAAGTAAGGACGGTAAAAATTTTAAAATTTTAATTTTCAAATGCGAATATCTCCTAAACTATAAGAGATAATTTACTGCTATGACAACATTTTTTATAGTGCTCGATGAGGAGATTCTATATACGAAATTTTTTTTAAATCGGAACTCAAATGAAGAAATAGGATCGTTTTAAAAATTTAACATAGCCGAGGTGTCCTAATTTGATGACCCCCCGCCGGGCCCCTGGTTGGCCTATAAGGTCCAAATTCAAAACCTAAACTCGACAACACCTCCTCTTTGTGCACACCAAATTTCATTAAAATCGGATTAACCGTTTAGAAGTTACCGAATTATTTCCCTCTTTTTTTTTTCCTATACCACTGTGGATCGGTCCATATTTAGTCATAGGTCTCATACTAGGTCCCCTCCTGAAAATCTATTAAATGCACAATATTCATTACCAAATAATAATATAGATACAGAATTATGATATTTTGTCTTTATATACACAATTGGTCATAGCTCCCATACAAGTTCCTCTTACGAAAATCTCTTAAACGCACATTACTCATTACCAAATAAAGCTATTGATACAAAATTTGGCACAAATGTTAGGTTCGTATACAAAAAATTATATTTCAAGATTGTTTCACGATCGGTTTATAACATAAGTGCGGTCGGTCCCATGCCAAATTCCCTTCAGAAAATCACTTAAGCACAGATTACTTATTACTAAATTACGATATAGACAAAATTTGACTGAAATATAGCTTTCATGTACAGAAATTTAGCTTAAAGAATTTTTTACGATCGGTCTATAGTTGGTCATATCTCCCATACTAGGTCCTGCCCCTAAAAGCACTTTAACCGTATTTAACCAGTTGCATTACCAATTTGTGTAGAACAAAATTATATATAGTATATATTCTTTGAAAATCCTTATATGCTTCACACACATGCATACATGCAAATTATTAAATATCGCTAAATCCTACCTTTGGGCACTATAAAAATATAAAAGAAAATGGCGTTTGTAATGTTCTTGGAATTGTAACAGATTTAAGCTGTTTAAATCTTGGGGTTTTTCTATTTAAGACATGAAAAAACTTATTTGTACAAATATTTGATCAATTAAAAAGTATTAATATAAAAGTAGCTGGTGGAGGGTATTTAAGATTCGGCTCAGCCGAATATAGCACTCTAACTTGTTTTAACTAATAAACATGATAAAATTTTTGTAAATATTTTGGACATATCTTTCAAAATTATAAGACACCTGTTTCGTAGTTTTTTAAATTTCAGTAAATTTTTTGGTGTAAAGAGAGAAAACTGTATTTTTGGAACTTTCTTTTTAGCTCATTAAGAAAAGTTTTTCGATTTATTGACGTATACCTATTAAATTACAAACCAGCTCTGTAATATTTATTGAAACAAAATATTTGCTACTTCACCGGAGGAAAAGTACCAAAAAGGGTAAAAAACGAGAAATCACTTAAAGACACATAACTCATTTCTAAATTAACCCTGCAAACAATTTTGTAGTCGACTACGAAGATAATCCACTATTAGTTAGCTATTGCTGACTGACTATAGGCTGACTAAAATATAATGCAGCATTGCCGCAAAATTTGCTGATAGACTACCAAAATATCACACTTTTAAATAACTATTTTAGGCTAATTATAAGCTAACTACAATGTTATGCAGATTTCCTCCAAATACGAAATGTTTATTTATTGTTGTGAGTTTGTTGTTTCTCAAATTTGCCTTCTCTCTGTTCTCTCTTTTACCAGATTACACTTTTATTGTTTTCTTTTTTTAACTAATTATTTTAAACGTTTTTGCTTTATGTTGATAAATTTGTTTTTACAATTGCAAATCTTTGTGAACTATTTTTAGATTAACTATAAGTTAATTGCAATATAATCCGGATGTCATTCAAATTTAAACCGTTATTATACCCTTCACCTTCGTGAGAAGGGTATATATAAGTTTGTCATTCCCTTTGTAATTTCCAAAATATAATTTTCCGACCCCATAAAGTATATATATTCTGAATCCTTATAGATAGCGGAGTCGATTAAGCCATGTCCGTCTGTCTGTCGTTGAAATCAGTTTTCTGAAGACCCGAGATATCTTCGAGATCAAAATCTTCAATAAATCTATCAGACATGCTTTCGAGAAGTTTAATATTTAAAATCAGCATAAACCGTTCATATACAACGGAGATATAAGCAAAAATCCGAGACAACCTCTGAAAATTTCACAAAAAATTAACAAAAACAACACTGCTTATTCATTGCCTTTGTATTTTGTTTTTGTTTTTTTGAGTATTTCGTTTCGTATGTTTGGATGGCTGTGTGTTTCATTGCCTTGTGTATATTGTTTTTGTTTCTTGGTGCATTCAATTTCGTATGTTTGGATGGCTGTGTGTTTCATTGACTTGTGTATATTGTTTTTGTTTTCTTGGTGTATTGAATTTCGTATGTTTGGATGTCTGTTGGTTTCATTGCGTTGTGTATTTTGTTTTTGTTTTTTTTCTGTATTTTGTTTCGTATGTTTGGATGTCTGTTGGTTTTACTGCCTTGTGTATTTTGTTTTTTGTGTGTTTATGTCGTTTAGCGTTGTTGTTGTTCATTATGTTTTGCTATTGCTATAATAATGATATAGTCGGGAAAATGAATTTTTAAATATACTATGGTGAAGGGTATATAAGATACGGCACAGCCGAATATAGCACTCTTACTTGTTTTTCCTGTTTTTGATATTTTCTTCTCTTTTTATACCCACCATCAAAAAAGATTGGTTTTGTCATTCCGTTTGCAACACATCGAAATATTGGTCATAGACCCATAAAAGTATATATATTCTAGGTCCTTATTAAATTCTAAGACGATCAAGCCATGTCCGTCTGTCTGTTGAAATCTCGATAGGGCCCACAAGGGAGGAGCAATTTTACATAAATATTCTCTATTGCTAAGGTTTGTTTGGTATTGAAAATGAGCAACGGGCATAATTGATTTAGAAGTACGAATATAGCGATGAAATTCGACATAAATAAGTCTCATATGAGCCAAAATCTTTCTACCAAATTTTTTGAGGATCGGTCCATAATTGACTCTACTCTCCATATACGGTCCCCTTCAGAAAATGACTTTAACAGTCATCACTGGCCTAAACATTCGGATATAGTGATGAAATTCGACATAAATAAATTTCATATGAGCCAAAATCTTTCTACCAAATTTTTTGATGATCGGCTCATAAATGTCCCTACCCCCATATAAGGTCCCCTTCTGAAAATGACTTTAACGCTCATTAGTGGCTTAAAAATATGAAATTTTCGTAATTCGACACACATTAGTTTTATGTGAGCCAAAATCACCACTTTACTGGGGAGGGTATATTGGGTTTGTGCTGATGTTTGTAACACACAAAAATATTCGTCCAATACCTTAAAGTATACCAATCGGCTTAGAACCATTTTCTGAGTCGATTAAGCTTGTTCGTCCGTCTGGCTGGCTGTCCATGTAAACCTTGTGCGAAAGGTGCATGTCGCAATTTTCAATATAATTGGATGAAATTTGGTACAAGCGCCTTTTTTGGCCCAAGAACGAATGTTCAAAATTCACATATAAACACCAATATTGCGATGAATTTCAGCACAAATAAATATTATACAAATATAAATCTGATCACCAAATTGTATCGGGATAGGTCCATGTTTGCTTCTAGCCCCTATATAAACTAAAAATAAATCTTTCAGAAAATTAGTTTTTCGTAAATTGCTTAAATTCTATATATATCTTAATATCCTAATATATATTATAAATCTCTTTGTAAGTCTGTTCGTTTGTTTATTTGTTTGTTTGTTCGTCAATCACTCCTAAAATTTGGAACATGGTTAGATACTATACTTGGAGAGTGTTATAGGCTAAAGGGGGGTAAAATCATTAAGCAATAGCATTTTCGATTAAACTACTTAATTTGTTAGAAATATATGTTAGCAAAGTGCCGTTAAGAAAATTGGACCGGAAGGGGACAAAAAATAGGCCAAATGGCGAAAATCCGTCAAAATGAGTACTTTTGTGCTTTAAGGACGATTTTTTTCTATTCAAAATCCAAAATATTATAAACTTTGATATTGAGAGTCTCACACATACGTCCATATATTTAGAAACCCCAGTCTTAGGAAAAAAACAAGTCAGAGTGCTATATTCGGCTGAGCCGAATCTTAAATACCCTCCACCAGCTGCTTATACATATATTAATACATTTCTAATTGATCAAATATTTGTAGAAATAAGTTTTCTCATGTCTTGAATAGAAAAAATACAAAGATTTAAACAGCTTAAATCTATTACAATTCCATGATTTATTGAACATTACAAACACCATTTTGTTTATATTTTTATAGCGCTTAGCGATATTTAGTATTTTGCATGTATGCATGTGTGTAAAAGATTTAAGGAGTTTCAAAATAAATATATATAACTTTGTTCTACACAAATTGATAATGCAACTAGTTAAATACGGTTAAAGCGCTTTTAGGGGCAGGACATAGTATGGGAGATATGACCAATTATAGACCGATCGTAAAAAATCCTTTAAGCAAAATTTCTGTTCATAAAAGCTATATTTCAGTCAAATTTTGTATCTATATCGTAATTTAGTAATAAGTAATGTGTGTTTAAGTGATTTTCTGAAGGGAATCTTGTATGGGACCGACCGCACCCATGTTATGAACCGAAATGAAATTAATATTTGGGCCAAATTTTTTATCAATAGCTTTATTTGATAATGAGTAATGTGCGTTTAAGAGATTTTCGTAAAAGGACCTTGTATGGGAGCTATGACCAATTATGGACCGCTCGGAGAAAAATTTCACAGTAATATTTCTGTGCATACGAGTAATACTAGTACCAAATTTTATGTGGATATCTTAATTTAGTAGTGAGTTATGCGCGTTTAAGTGATTTTCGGGAGGGGACCTTGTATGGGAGCTATGACCAATTATGGACCGATCAGAAAAAACTTTCACGGTAAAATTTCCATGCGTATGAGCAATACTTGTACCAAATTTTATATGAATATCTTAATTTAGCAATGAGTTATGCGCGTTTAAGTGATTTTCGGGAGGGTACCTTGTATGGGAGCTATGACCAATTATGGATCGATGGAACAAAAATTTCACAGTAAGATTTCTGTATGTGAGAGCAATACTTGTACCAAATTTTATATGGATGTCATAATTTAGTAATGAATTATTTGCGTTTAAGTTATTTTCGGGAGGGGACCTTGTATGGGAGCTATGTCCAATTATGGACCGATCCAGAAAATTTTTTCTCTGACTGAATTCTATTCACATAGGATTTTAATTTGTAAAATTTTGAAAAGATTTCGACATTGTGACGGAAGTTATTAACAAAAACCCATTTTCCGGGAATATGTACTTTTGTATGGGAGGTATATGAAATTGTTGACCGATTCTGGCAATTTTCAGCAGGAGTCAAGCTCTTGTGTAGAAACGATGTATGGTGATTTTCATGGAATTATCTTGCATAGTTTTCGAGAAAATTACATCAGAATGTTTAAAAAATGCTTATTTTTTTTGTGGTTGTTTCAAATTTTGATTCATAACTTTTCCCGGTGTGAACCGATTTTGCTTATTTTCAATACCAAACTGCCTAGGACAATAATAAATATTTTGGGTGAATGTTTTATACAGACAGACAGACGGACGGACAGACGGATATAGCCAAATC